>NC_047023.1:38881278-39101278 GCF_902652985.1 Pecten maximus | reverse complement strand
TTTAAAAATCATCCATACGTGCATGATAAATTACATCTTCATTCTATTCCAATTCAGAAGGTTCAGATAGAAAATCACTAGATGAAGTCAACTGCGCGACTGAGTAATATGTACAAAATAACCCGTATTTCCGGTTATGGCGCCCGGAGTGAAACCACAATTAAGTACTTCCGGGTTCAGGCCCCCACGAATGAAGTCCCCTCAAAAATGTATGTATTTCAGGAAAACAAATCAAATGCCACTTTGAACTTGATTTTTATTGATGAATTTAATGTGGATTTATATTAAAGATGTTAATCTAGGTTTTGTGATGTAAAATGATAATATTGATCATGTATTTTGTGCTCCAGGGTCCTGTGTGAAGAGTCCTGATTTGACCTCTACTCCTGACCCGGATGTATATAATCCACGTTGGTGACACATTTTGACAGCTATCTCCAGAAAATGCCGAACATGCTGTGTTGAAACTTTTATAGTTTGCTACTCAAATGTTGGTCTAGGCCAGGTAAGATGGAAAGTTGCATATGAGCTTTTGGGAATTTATTATGAATTTTAATGTTACAATGAAACATATAGCGAAGCTAATTGTGATCTTAGTCCATGTGACCCTATTTAACATCTGACCAGCCATCACACGTGCCCGACCGCGACCAGATAACAGCCCTCGTGACCAATGTTAGTGACATATGCAATATCTATATGTTTACATGTAATTGTAAATGTTTGTTGGGCCTTCCTCACTGACATGTTAAGATATAGCTCGGGTTTAGGTTTTGGTTTCTAATATCTTATCCATTAACAGTGTGGTGGATTATTTATATAAGTATTTTTTCTTTGTCTGAAACCCCAATGTAGAAAATGTCATTTTCTTGTTTTGTCACTTATTCATCTTTCATCATTTCGCTTTGACGCGAAGTTTGTTTACACGAGAATGACGGCATATTGGTCAATAATAACAAAGCATGCATGGAAATATGGTGTAAACTGTTACACACAAGACACCCCATGTGTCTCAACTGATTTGTGAAATGCTTACTATACCCAATAAATGTGTGTATTATTTGAAGAATTCAAATGGAAAGGGAGACAAGTTGGTAACATAGGAACACCGTCTTACATGGTAACATAGGAACACCGTCTGACATGGTAACATAGGAACACCGTCTTACATGGTAACATAGGAACACCGTCTGACATGGTAACATAGGAACATCGTCTTACATGGTAACATAGGAACACCGTCTTACATGGTAACATAGGAACGCCGTCTGACATGGTAACATAGGAACACCGTCTTACATGGTAACATAGGAACGCCGTCTTACATGGTAACATAGGAACACCGTCTTACATGGTAACATAGGAACACCGTCTTACATGGTAATATAGGAACACCGTCTTACATGGTAACATAGGAACACCGTCTTACATGGTAACATAGGAACACCGTCTTACATGGTAATATAGGAACACCGTCTTACATGGTAACATAGGAACGCCATGTAACATAGGAACGCCGTCTTACATGGTAATATAGGAACACCGTCTTACATGGTAACATAGGAACGCCGTCTTACATGGTAACATAGGAACGCCGTCTTACATGGTAACATAGGAACACCGTCTTACATGGTAACATAGGAACACCGTCTTACATGGTAACATAGGAACGCCGTCTTACATGGTAACATAGGAACACCGTCTTACATGGTAACATAGGAACACCGTCTTACATGGTAACATAGGAACGCCGTCTTACATGGTAACATAGGAACACCGTCTTACATGGTAACATAGGAACACCGTCTTACATGGTAACAGAGGAACACCGTCTTACATGGTAACATAGGAACACTGTCTTACATGGTAACATAGGAACACCGTCTTACATGGTAACATAGGAACGCCGTCTTACATGGTAACATAGGAACACCGTCTTACATGGTAACATAGGAACACCGTCGTACATGGTAACATACGTATGTATTTGTTGGTCATCCGCCTTAGCTGTCCATACTACCACAAATTACAATATAAAGATTCACGCTTTCTTGCTTTTTATTGGCTATTTGATCCGTTGAATTTCCAAGATACTCACCTTGGTAACGATTGGGTAAAAGTTCAAACCACTGATTGGCATGCGAGTTCGGAAGTGTGAATATAATTCTATGGAATTTTTGGTTGAAAATAGATCTGTGAATTGTTAAATAATTATATTGTTACTGGTCTACTTGTCTCCTGGGTCGCAGCGGGAAAGGCCAGACGGAACACTGTACGTTCCAATTGAATTGTGTTAAACCGTGGCGTCAACAGGGCCTTCTGCGCTAAGTACTTCCGGTGTCTTCGCACCTGCCCAGTTCTCCAGTTGCTAATATGGACACTCGACCCCCGTCAAGTGCATATGATAACAGACCGTCTGAAGGGCTTCGCGCATTATCCTCAGTCTAACGTTCACACAATCAGCTGTAACGATTTTTGAAACATTGGGGTCACAATATGTAGACTTACTCGGTTCCGTCTTTTAAAATTATTTTAAGAAATTCGTTTCATTAGGACATGTCACTTAGCATTACAACACGGAATATACCATAACATTATACTATTATTGACATTGTTTCGATTATCGGCCGAGGGAAATATCGCCTTTCAAAGGTTAACAATTGCATGTATTAACCTAAGTAATGTCAGTAACTGTTTTGTTATATAAAACGATACCTTATAATAGACCATTTTTTTCAATATAAATTGTGCATTTGATACAATATGTTTTAAAGATTAACAATAAAATAAAACTTTTCAAGTACATGTAACAGTTATTCGTGACATTCCTCAGCTTCACTGAAAGTAAAGATCTGCTGAAAGTTCTCTGAATCTCTCTACTAAAGCCTCCTTGCCGATTTTTTGTGTTCTATATATGTTTACTATAACATTTTGTAGATCGATATCCAAAATATAGCGAAAACGTTTCTTGTCAAGCCCGGCAGTATTTCCGTCTGCCATTTTGTTTACAATGGTTATAGTCCGACGATCGACAATACTCTTGAGTGATTGGTCAAAAACAATGAAGACTCGCGGAAATTGATGTTAATATTGTTAGACCAGATTGTCAATTTGTGATGTTAACCTGTCGTGCAGAAATTCGCCAATTTCAGGTTTAAATTGCATTTGTTAAGACCTGTCTGAGAGGTCTCGACCAATCAGAAAACGGAAAAAACCACAGTCATATAACAAAATATAATGTAACATCCTTATAATACAATATATATATATACTTCAAAATCTCGCTTGTTATGAGTGTTTGTTAATGTCCTTTTTCTTAACAATACAGTTAAATGATATCACCGATTCCTTTTATTATGTCAAAATAAGGATAGATAATTAAATGGTGGCAGTATAATGGTATCTTACAGAATTTCCAGCCGTTATTTATTCAGAATAATGACTTCATCAAGGCGCACTTTGAAAAAGTCTCTGCATGTTAATTTATTTGTAGAAAACTTTATCTTTACGAATCAATATTTGCTCGCCGAACACTAGACGACAACACTTTATTAACTGAATATTTCCAAGACTGACTTTGTTGGAAAAAGTTCGCTGGTATGCAGTTCATAAAGGTCACTTCCTACAACGTTTTCATATATTAAGTGGAATTTGAGATATAAGAGTTAGTTAATAAATTTGAAGATTGGTTTGATAATTAAATCCGAAATTACATGTTCTACAAGAAAATGAATTATTGTCTAGATGTTTGCAATTTCCTTACAACGCTTGTTTTATATATCATATTGTCACCTTATCGTGTAAGTAAATATTTGTTTTCATATCACATTTACAGGGAAATTAGAAAACACAAATGGATTTACAAATCTGTTTGAGATCTGACGACATGAGATTTGCAAGTATTCTCTGCATTATCTCCCCTGGTGATATTCATGTGCGCCCTCGTGTACAATCTGGAGACAGCGCCTCACGTCCTAATCACCAATATTTCACCAAGGGCCAGTAATCGATTTCATTGTTATAAATGGGCGTTCTGATCTCAAACTCTCGCCACGATATAATAGGAGATTAGTACTTTGAATGTTTCAATCTGCTCCTTAGGGAAACTTCGTTGTTCACATCTAATTCGATTACGAGCGAGAAATGAAGATTTTTCTTCTTTAAAAATATCCTATAAACCCTTATAAGCCGTCTTGGCACGAATCTGCCCCACTCTTCAGATGAATTCGTTTCCTTCGTATTGCTTTAGCCATTATATCCGATCTTTGTTTGATATTGAGTTTAATTGTGACGCATAGTTTTATTGATACGATTTGCAGTTTTCTGCGATAATAATTCTTTCCCGCACATAAAACGTCCCCAGTAACTTGATTTAGAGTTTGAAAAGGCGCCTTTTTCCATTCTTAGCGGATTGCTTTATACGTGTTGATGGAACCAGTCAAAGTAATCGGGAATACGGGTATGATATTGTATAGGCCAAGTTCTTTTTGCACTTATATTATAAGTTATAACTATGACAGAAAAATGAATATCGATCTAATCAAACGCAAGCTGGAAAGACAGAAAAAAATGAATATAGAACTTGATTCAAAGGAAAGGTGGACATGCAGACAGAAAAATAGAGAATATACCAGTAATGTAACGAAATCACAATTGTTAAACAAATTCGATAAACCAGGATAAAATATTAACAAAATCTAGGTTTACGAAGGACCATTGAAAAAGTACAAGCATAATCAGACCAGGCGTTTCTAAAGGATAAGTGTCCTCCGCTAGTGTAAGACAGAAATGTCAATATCGATCTATTCAACGTTAGTCAGAGTAAAACCAGAAAACAAACTTTGAACTATCGGGTTATCAATGTAAGACACCGTCCTCTATTGACATTGAATTTTATATTGAAACGAGTAACATCGACAAGTATTTCAGTATCAACGACACAAGCCGATTTTTACACTTTTTGTTTGAACAGAAAAGGGCAATGAAATAACTAGCATTCATGTATGTGGGGTTTTTTCTGACTTAACATCGTTTGTAATATCATTGTTAAGATAAATGATAAATATTTCAATTTGTGGCCTTTCGATGCCAGTGTGCAATGTGCAGAAAATTGTCAGTGAACTTTTTTGTTTTTAATATCGAAATGACAAAAAAAGTTTTTTACAAATTCAGTGATGAAGAATGTTGATTCAAAATACACACCCAGATAAATTCAACAGCCCAACGGTTCTTCAGCAGGTACCGCCATATTGTTACTGAGAAACACAGAGTCAATAGCTTCTATTTGTCGGGAACACTGAAATATTAATCTGTTTGAAGAAGTGATTCTGGTATCGATTTATTTGTTCTTGACAGCAACGGACACAGAAATAGTAGCGCTCGGCTAGATCGTGAAGCTGATACGACATCGTTCAGTGCCGGAAACTAGTCTTCATGAATCTCATTCATCAGTGAACGTCAGCCATACTCCCAAGATGCACAGCGGCGTTGAAAGGATATGTCATACTGTTGTAGAGAGATACTGTAGCGGCGAAAAGCGCGAGACTTGTACTTATTCGAGGTGCCATGGGACAGAGTCGGATAATACTCATTGTTTGGCCTGTGGGATGAAGATTAGAAGAATGAGTAGGTTTTTTTTTCAATAATGGTAAAAATATTGATCAAATTGTTGATAAAAACAGGACAAAATTTATGTGAGATTTGGATGAACTTAATTATTCTCTTTCATTACCTTTTGAGATGAATTCTTTCACATGAAGGCTTTCGTGTGTAATCTAGTATTGGAACAAGGGAAGTCATGATTGTATCTGTTCATTTTAAATCATCTTCCTCAACTTGAACAGATGTTTTGGAGCAGTGAAAACGTTCCAGAACTCATTATTTTTGGTTTCCTTGACGGCGACTCTGAACCGTTGACTTGTGTAGCTCCACAGATTTAATATAAATCATTTGGATACAGCCGGGACTATCCGTAGTACAGCACGTGATGCCATGACAGCTTAGCACCGCCTCTTTCTGTGGATAAATATCCGCCCATTTTTGCAGCTGTGACTTCTCTTATTTCAGAGAAATCTACATGACCGTCAAATTCACAATAAAAAATGTCAAATTTCCCGTCTTCATTTGAAGTTGATCGTGATTTCCTTTCCCTGATAAGGACCAAAGAAGGCACAAAATAAGGGAGAGATACTTAGAAGCCACGATGGTGCACATATGGTAGACAGATATGCGGCCAGCTATCCAAAGAAAATGGTCGGATAGAATATTGACTATTGAAGACTCAACGAAAAATGTAGAAGAGAAAAAAACTAAATCATGTTATGACAGATGAAATCCAAATTAACATTTTCGACCATGTCTGCCCTAAATCGCCTACAAATAAGAGGCGAGTGGCCATGCTCCAAGTCTCTCCCTGTTTACACTGGCGAGAAGACAAGCTGTGCGGAAAGACTGGTAATTTCGCTCCCCACTGTACAACCGGCGTACACTCTTTAATAGGCAGTCGGGTGTTTGTTTTCACAGATCATCAGTAGGAACAGATCGTAAATTATTGAAACCCCAAAGTCTGACTCTAATTAGTGGCATGGTCTCCAAGGGAGAAAATTAGATTTACGTTCGCCCCGCCATTGTGAACGGTTGAATTGATCGTCTACGGCGCAGGGATGACGTGAAATATGATAGTCATGTTCATTACCTAATAACCCATATCTAAGACCGGATGAGTGACATCTCCCGCCAAAATTACTTAGCATCCTGCAACCATTTACGAGTCCCTTAAAACCACGTGACTTGATCTCTCAAATTAGGTTTTCCAGTGCCAATATGATTGTATGCATTCGTCAGATGGACAAATTGATTGCGACTATGTCCCCTGGTACTTCCCTTTGACGCCTTTTGGCTACAAAGGGCAAGGCAAAGAATCAAATAAAAAAGTTATATGGGGCACTCTGCAGGCCCGTACATTACAGAGGGGGCAGGACGGATGTCCCTTGGCAGTCATCACACGGCTGGCGTTTATTAGTCATATGGCATTAGGGGTCTAACACTTGCAGTGGGCGGGTTCACTGGAAGTGTGATGGACACTTTCCTGGAACGACCCAGATCTGATAATGTCAAACGGTGACGTGATTGCAAGCCTTTGACCAGGGCTTGTTTTGTCACTTTATTCTCGAGTATTAACTACGTGTTCGTAATGGACAGGCAGAGGTTCAGTATTTTGAAGTTATTACATATCAAGGACACAGTACCACCACTGCGAAACGTAGCTGTACAATCAATATTAATTTATGGGGTTTAATCTAAAGTTACGATGTTAATTAGTCTGGAGAAATTGACTTACAGAGTCGTTGTTATTCTCATGCTTTAATATTAGAATACATGTCTTTGCAATTTGCAAAAGTATATAAAATCCAGCCAGCGTTTTAGTCAAAGTGATGTGATTTTAACTCGACATTTGTATCTGTTATTACAGCTATTGTATGGATATATATTTAGTTTGAGATGACCTTTGTAAGGTTGAAACATGCTTGCAATCAAAATCTGCGTTTAGTAACCAGAGTCTTATATTTATGTTAAAAGCGGATGTAACTGTTGATAGTAGTGATAAAGAATGAAAGTTCCATGTTTTGTTTTGTTTTTTTGCGCGTGAGATATCTCTGTTCCACATTTGAATTCGCGAGAGATCACTGTTCAACATTTTACTTTGCGTGATATATCCCTGTTCCACATTTCAATTCGCGAGATATCACTGTTCAACATTTTACTTTGCGTGATCCTATCCCTGTTCCACATTTCAATTCGCAAGATATCACTGTTCAACATTTTACTTTGCGTGATATATCCCTATTCCACATTTCAATTCGCGAGATATCACTGTTCAACATTTTACTTTGCGTGATATATCCCTGTACCACATTTGAATTCGCGAGATATCACTTTTCAACATTTTACTTTGCCTGATATATCCATGTTCCTCGTTTTACTTCGCATGGGACATCCCTGGTCCACCCTAAAAGTGAAAAACGCATATCATGACGTCACAAATAGTATCTTCTCGGAAATGATATTTCAGATGTAGCCTATGGCATGAGAAAAAATCCGATGAAATAGAAATACAATTTACCTCTGGGGTTAAGTTTTTTTTCTGACCACAGATAAATACTACCAAACAATGTAAATATATATCTATTAATCGAAATATCAATATCCTGTTTATTCATATAGAATTTGGCCTCAGGGAGGGTTTTTATTACCTATACCAGCACATCAGTCATCGGAGCTATTTGACATAAGATATCGATACTGTGCGAGGGTGCATAGAGAAAGCGACCGAAATGCATCCTTCCTTCCGTTAAAACCGGAAGTCTGTGTCTCACGTCATCCTCTTTTGGTAGGCGAATATACTTACCGCATATAATGTATTGAACACAATACTCAAATAAACCATGTGGTTATTTAGGTCGCTGATTTTACACACTACATGTATAACGTTTCGGGTGGGAATAGTATATAAGTAACAACTGAAACTGTCTCCTTGGTCTGATAAACTCTTTAATTGTTACAGTTGAGTCCGCAGAAAAGATGAAATCGAGTTTGGAGTCAAGGTGTTATTGCCCTTGTTGTATATACACGCCTCTTCGTCAGAACCGTTTACAGTGGAGTAAGGCTCGGTTTGTTATATGTTCACACACAACAATAGGACAGCATTTATCGGGATCTTGTGATGGCTAAAAAGAAGATTGTATATCGCCAGTGCCTCATGGAAACACAAATATGCCAAATGTGTGCGGAGAGGGTGTAAACTAGTCATCAGTCAACAGATGATAACGTCCGAGAGATAACGAGGTTCCGGGTATCTGGATGCCATTCGGAGGAGCCCGCCGCGTTGCTCTGACAATCCTGACCTATCGTTTGATCTGCGTTGTTTACAGAGGCTATATTCTTGCACAAATTGTTTTGGATATGGGATTATTACAGTATGGCTTGGTTGTCAAGCTGATATTACTGTCGGTAGCATATTTAAGATTGTTTGTCCAGTCATAGATTATAATTACCATGAGCAATATATACACTTTTCACATTGGCAAGGACAATGTAAAAACACGAAATAATCATGAAATATGATGGTCATACTTTGTGATTACACTTGAAAGACAAATCATTGTGTCGTACAAACTTTCTCCTCTTTTGGGATCGTTGTCGTTTATCATTATCATGTTCGCCTATATTTCAGTGTACCAGCATTTGACGAATAGATATCTGGGGCCTTTGGTCGTTTCTACAAGAACCCTTGGCCATGGACAATGTACCCAAATAACAAACTATCGGCCAGTTGTAGTAAGACAGGCGACCTATCCATCATGCACCTTGCTCATGCCACGCCCACATCCGGTTTTGAAAAGCTGCTCCGCCCCCTGCGGACAGATGTCTTTGTACGTATATAATTACATATATTGGTGACTAGCGATTACGTGTCATATTTAATCAGCTAGAGACCTTGTAATTCTGTCTCCAGCAGTGATGTGTCTACAACCAGAGCCAATGACCAGTCAGATACAACGCTGAGGTCATTGGTTAGAAATATTACTATCAAGTACCCAGATTAGGACTGAGCAAACGCCACTTCCCTGTGTAATACTTGTTTCTTGCGAAAACGAGCTATAGTCAAATATTGGCCTTTGTCAACATTTACTCAAGAACTGAAAGTTTGTGCCGTTAATTGTTCAGTAAACAAATGCGGATCTAATATAGGGGCCATGACCAACGGACTGATGCGATAAAGCCGGTCTAGTACCAGCACCCTTTCTCCATGTCCCGTATATATTTACTGTAGGGTACACTTATCTGTGTAAAGGGTCATTCAATACAACTGTATGTATAGTAAATTTGTTTGGCAGAAGTGAGACGATCACTGCGCAGGACACCGTCCGATATCAAGTGCCGGTCAGTCTCGCGGCTGGTAGTAAATTAAACATATCGGCCTATACTTGAGTTTTTATTTGTATGCTAAATTGATTCAGTACACATACACAAGACTTAACATGCATATGAAGCCGACTAATTGTATTTCGTGCAAAGAGATTCAGAGAAGAATGTGAACGAACTATGTATGCGGGCTTCTCCCCCAGTATAGGCGATTCTCTATAATAATTACTAATACGTTTTGTCTATGTCTGTGTGTGTAAGGTGACTGGTAGGTCATAAAACATGCAACACGGTAAACGTACGACAACAAAGATTTGATTTTATGCAAAAATATTTGTATTGTTTAAACTTTCAATGCTGGAATATAACTGAATCTAGCTGACAATACTTGGTAGATTAGGCTCTTCCGGGAAATGCCACAAGGACCGGAAGTGGTCTCCGTTCTGACGTCACGGAGTAAAGGTAAGATAAGTACTGACGTAGCTGCTGAATCGGCAACCGATGTTCTCTTATGCATCATTCTCGGCCCCCGTCGGCTGTCAAACCATCACTATACCATCTTTTAATAAATCAGTATAAATGTTAAGCATTGCTTTCGTAAACGCAACATGTTATTAGGGACAAACAATACGTCCCTGATGTTATCTAAAATTTTGAATATGAAAAATAATGCTGAATGAATTCTATTATATCTTATTTTTCATAACGATTTTCGAAAATTTATGTATGTTTTCCACACCAAATTGGTTGTAATCGAACGAAGGGTTTAGGAGGAGTAGAGTTAGAAACATCACCATCCTGCTCCGTCCATCGTCCGCCGTCCGCCGTTAGACGTTTACATTCAAAACTACTCCTAACCCTTTAGTGGATTACAATCAAATTTGGTATGAAACATCATTAGGGGAGGGCGTTAATATTTTGAACAAATGAGACTGGTCCGACCTATGGGGACAGAAGGTCTGGGCAAAAAAAAGTGGGCCTCTTTTACCCTTTTTTACATCCAAATTTGTTGTGAAACATCATTGAGGGATGGAGGCAATCGTATCTTCTATAAATTAGGCTTGTGTGACCCCTGAGGCCAGTGGGACAGGGTTCAAAAAGGGGGTCTTTGCTGAAATTTTGTTTTAACTCTTCTTTTGTGTGTGTGTGTGTGGGGGGGGGGGGGGGGGGGGGGGGGGGGGGGGGGGGGGGTGTTACTCACGGGGCACAAAAAGGGGAGCATCGCTGTGATTTTACTTTCTATATATAATGATTCAATTGTCAGATGACCGGCAATGGCCATGGTCCTCTTTTTAAAACTAAGATGTTTTCGCGACGCTTTCGTACGGGAAGACACAGATTGGCTTAAAGGGGTAACTCGACCTAGCTTCACTGCAGGAAAACTCACCTGATACATCGGAAGTACTGACAAACGAAGGGAAGTAACTCTGTTATATCGGAATTTTATGTATGGACGTTAATAACCAACCTTACGTTCAGGTTCTGGTCAATTCGGTGTAAGAGACAATTTCTAAATGTTAGAAAGAATAAAATGAAAAATGAAACACCGTTAAACTGGGTATACCAAGTTAAACAACAACAAAAAAATACAAAAAAGTAAGTTTAATAAGACGAATAGCACATTAGGCAGCGCAATCGTTGAACGGTGCAGGCGCGGAAGTTCTTAGACCAATGTATGTTATAAACGGAATGTGTTCGTCATTTTGATACGCAAAAGCAAAATGTTATCTCCATATGATCGCACAGCGATCGCAATATAACGTAATGATTGTATTGTTTCTGTACTTTCTGTTATAGTTTAGGCATCGTACTGGAGGATATGTTCTTTACGTGTATATGGTTATATTCATTATGGGGCTGTATTTCCATCGGCTCATACAGCACAAGACCATATCGTTTTAGTAAGTACTCCATCCTTTACACCAGTCTGACGAGTAGTGAAGAAGCTAGAATTGATTGGTAATTTTAAGTAAAACTGGTTTGAAGAATGTTGTATAATCTTCCCCTTCAGGAAATGTCAAATCGTAGCCATACCTGTATACTCGACAGTTGCGCAAAGTGAGAACACAACAAGACGTCTCGAGCGATACGAATCCCCGCGCTATTTAACACTGACAAATATACAACAAAGTATGCAATAGCAGTTAACGGCCTTTTATAAGGGTACATGTATATTCGCTTCTTGGCCTCATGTTTAAGGTCAATGAAATTAATTTCAGCGCATGCGCTCCTTGGTATCATCTTATTGTTGTATCATATTTAAACTTTATATTAATAATCTATACACACAATGTACATATGGTCAGTCTTAAAACAATGTTGCTAAGGAAAATTATACTATTTATCATAACAAGTGATGATTGTTGTCATGGAACGTTTGAAGTGACATACCTAGAGCGTATCCGATAATTGACGAAATTGATAGAAAGAGGAAGTCAAAAATCTATATATACTTAGTGTGGCCTCAAATGCAAATTCAAATTGGTTTATTCAAATTGGTTTATTTCTCTTTTCATAACATAATGCATAGAGAAACATATTTACAATATTATATACAATCATTATTCGTGTAGTGTTCGTTTGTAGATATACAGCACTTTCATAATATACATAACTTGTTTTAAGGAGGACAAATAATATTATTGATTATTCTTATAAATGTACATGTACACAATTCTTTAAGTGTTTTTATATTAATAGCATTCCATAAGTTCATTAAATTTAATTACATTCGGTCGTAACCAAAAATACAAATTTCTTTCTGTAGCTAAATTTGTACATTCAAGTAGGTAATGAAATTCATCACCAATCTGTTGACTAATGCAATGTGGACATTTTCTATCAATATATTCAATCTGGTGCCATCTGCCTGTTTCAACAATAAATTTATGATTAGTTGTTCGAAATTTACAAAGAGTGATCCTGTCTTTATCATCTAAAATATCTAAATAATCTTCAAAATTAAAATTATTTTAAAAAATTCTATAAACATATAGATTTTGATGAGTTATTTACTGGTCATTTAGTCTTAGCTTAATAACATGTCTAATCCATACAGGATTACATTCGGATGTAAACTGGTTATTCCATAAATAGCTCATTCCACATTCGTTAAGTATAGATTTAACAAAACTGACATATGTAACAGGCCTATTTTCAATATGATGACAGTAACAAAGGAGTTTGTATAAAGTTATATTATATTTACTATCTTGAGAATGTGTCAACTGTGACCAATATGATATTAATCTTGTTTTAACTGATATTGCAAGTGGGGTAATACCTAACTCCCCGTATATCATGTAATTTGGAGTACTGTTTTTTAATCCAAGTATCCCAGGATCCCAGGAGACTGAATGGCGAGTACATGTTCGCTGGAGCAAGGACATCGAAAATATATTTCAATAGTAAAACTGGTCTCAATTTTGACCCCGAGTAGATGAAATACGTTGAGCAAAGACTTCAAAATTTTATTTACAGTAACAGTGGCCTCATTTTTGACCCCATGTGGTTGAAACGCAAACCCACCAATGATTGTTGAATCTTTATGAAGTATGTATGATGGGGACATTGAAGATCTGTTTATGGTAACCTTGGTAACCGTAACAACTCGTACAAGAGAGGGACATTGGAGATCTGTTTATGGTAACCGTAACAACTCGTACAAGAGTTGTCCAATCATCGAGTCTATTATCCTCCAACATTAAACACCGAGTTATCTCGGATATGTCAAAAATGTACGTCCGCTTTCGCTTCCTTTTTTATAGTTCTGTCACATGGTTTCGTTACATGTTTGGGAACAACAACTCGTGGCCGCAACGTAACATGTAGTGACCACAACTTATTATGTAATGACCACAACTTATTATGTAGTGACCACAACTTATTATGTAATGACCACAACTTATTATGCAGTGACCACAACGTATTATGTAGTGACCACAACTTATTATGTAGTGACCACAACTTATTATGTAATTGCCACAACTTATTTTGTAGTGACCACAATTTAGTGACCACAACTTATTATGTAGTGACCACAACTTATTATGTAGTGACCACAATTTATTATGTAGTGGGAACAACTTATTATGCAGTGACCACAACGTATTATGCAGTGACCACAACGTATTATGAAGTGACCACAACGTATTATGCAGAGACCACAACTTATGATGTAGTGACCATTACTTATTATGTAGTGACCACAACTGATGTAGTGACCACAATTTAGTGACCACAACTTATGTAGTGACCACAACGTATTATGTAGTGACCACAACGTATTATGTAGTGACCACAACTTATTTTTCAGTGACCACAATTTATTATGTAATGACCACGATTTATTATGTAGTGACCACAATTTATTATGTAGTGACCACAATTTATTTTTCAGTGACTACAACTTATTATGTAGTGACCACAATTTATTATGTAGTGACCACAATTTATTATGCAGTGACCACAACTTATTATGTAGTGACCACAACTTATTATGCAGTGACCACAATTTATTATGCAGTGACCACAACTTATTATGTAGTGACCACAGTTTATTTTGTAGTGCCAATAGCTTATTAATTCATGGCAAAGAGGAAAATATGCAAATGTTCAATTTCATATTCCAATTCACGTTTACTCCACGAGATACAACGAGATGTTAATCATTAAACAAATAGTAAACCTGTAACACGAATGATAACATATCTAATTACTTGTGGTTTATGTTAATTCAATATACGAAACCAAAATCAGTCGTAAATACATCAACATTGTTAAAAATAGTTTTTAATTAACAACATGGCTGTAAATATGTTATCATACCCAGCGTTAACTTAAATAGGAAATGTATTTTAGTGTCACCAATATGATTTCTCACAAAGATATTTGAGGTGGTATTTTCTGTATATAGCAAGTCTCTTTTGACACATTTTGTGTTGACATGAATGGTGACACATTCACAACAATATTATGTAAGTAATATACATTATACACTACGTTTAAATTGGTTTTTCTTTAGGTGTTTCAAAACATTTATCACTGTGACATCTAGCAAAGACTGGTGTTAAGTGGCTTCTAAATCTGTGATTAAAAATACTTGCCGTATAATTGAATTGTCGGAATCAAATTCCACACCAAAGCACACTGTCTTATAGTGTGGCTCATATTTGCTATTTCATCATAATGGTATAATGAAGTTTGCCAGCACTGACGAAAATAATACAGTAACGTATGGGTTTTCATCCGAATCAGAAATGTGTGTTGCTTCGAAATTGTCAAAGTAACCCCAAACTTGATACGTTGATATCGTGCGTTCTTTTTCTTTAGATATATATAAATGTAGAAATAATCTTTGAATTATGATGGCAAGACATTCAGTGGGCCATTTTCCATATCGGTATCGCTTCGTTCGAAACATGCAGACTCAAACACAGGATCCAAATCGTCACAAACACATGCCAGATTTATGTGTACCCAATGTATTCGAAAAATGAGACGTATTCAATGTTGGTAGTAGTTGGTGTGAAGTTCTAGGACGGGCTTGGTGTCTTTATGAAAAATTTCAACTTTATCTAATTATCAAAATTATGATGTACAGAGAAATCCTGTTATACAATATTAAACGTTTATACAGTGTATCAATCAGGGGGATAAATTATACAAAATTTTAAACAAAACTTTTATAAATTTACACTGATTACAAGATTAAAGGGAAAAGGCAATGTAAATATCTTGTTCGCGCCAGGGATCGAACTGGCGACCCCCCTTTCCATCGGCAGCACAGATACTCGCCTCCTCTGTCATTGGGTGTATTGATGGACGAGGCGAGTGCCTATGGCCGAGGGGAAATCTTACAATCGGAGCTGGTAAGGCAACTTAACTCGCCACTTAAACAAAACAATGTGTTGTGGAGGGTGATATGAGACCTATGGACCTACACACGTCATGGTACTCGATGTTCCTGGCACATAATGTATGGGAAAAAACACAAAAATAATCATTCATGTGACCAGTGGTTTACTATCATCTTTAACGTTCTGTTGCTGTGTTACTCCATGTATTGACGGATGTAGTTCATTTCCTGAATCAAATTTTCCGTGTTTGATAAAATATTTCCGGCAAGAACTAACAGTATGTGATGCGATACGCGGAATCCGAGTTAACTAATCTACCTCATTGTCCGTATCGCGCTAAGTGCTCATCCCTTCTCCGCTTTATATTTAGACAGACACATGACAAGGATGTAAGTTAATACCTGCTAAAATGGGTAAGTTTAATTGTCAAGTACTCCGCGTTAGTGCGTGGCAGTTGACAGGGTCAAGTGGATAGTGACATCCGAGGACTCGGAACGCCCTTGTAGTCGTCAGACATTCGGATACCATCACATTTTCCGAATGATCTGACACCGGATATCAGAAGATAGACAAAACTAACTGGCCGAAAGGGCCTGTAACTTACTCTCTGTCGTTAAACTACACCATTAATATGGAATTTAGCGATGAATTATTCCGAACGACAAAAGAAATATCCTTTTGTCCCCTTGAACTTTGATTTGTTTCCTTGGTGTTTAACGTCACCACAGCGAGAACTTTGAACACTAAGCCTTATTTACGTCATGCACATATACACAGGCAATATTCCTTCACGTGAATTTCAGGTATATTTGAATCAAAGGTATCGATCAAAACTGATTTCCCTGAGAATTTCCCGAAAATGAATTTTGACCTACACAATATATGATATGGTCCAAGAGCATGCAGGAAGAGAATAACCTTTCCCACATCGTACCGAGAAAGATAATGATCAGGATGGAATAGAAAAATAAACGTCCAGTGTTTTATCACGTTACCGGATATTGTCTCTCAGGGTCATCATCCTGGTCACGTGACACAAGCCCTCTAGCCTCGTTATCGTCTCCATCATTGAGAAGTACGTCATCGTATAACGCCCTGGTTTGTGTTAATACTGTTTTATGATCAGTTAGATCGGTTTTCATTGAGTGGGACGCCATATTAATACCGACATGGACTCCTGCCATCAAAAGCGATCATGGATGTATATTGATATTGGCGACCCAGGTTTGACTTGGTAAATTTCGCGAGATATCTTAAATGCTATTCACAAACCGGAATTAACTCAATATCGGATTTTGGAAACCGAACAAACTAGACATTATTGGTTTCATGGATTCAAAAAGCGATTGCTATTTTTAGCTTGAGCATGCGCACTGTCGGTGACAGCCAGACCCATTGCCTGTGCCATCAGATTGTTAATTCAAGTTTTAGTCGGTGTCAGTCATATAAATACGTCATTTCCGGTAAAATATTAGTAAATCTTTTACAAATCGATAACCCCAACCCCATCAGACATTCCCATTTACAAAATACTTACACATTCATTTTGATCCATATTTTATTTCTACTGAATTAGATACATTTCTTTGGTATCTAATATAGATTTACAGTAAAATCAGAGTTGGAAGAGATCTATTTAAGATAAATAATGGCTTTTTACTTAAAAAATGAATATTACAAGTAGCTTAAAGGCAGACCGTAGACAACGATCGATCTTGTGTGACAGGGTCTAGAATTTGCATGAAACCATGCAATTTCGAGTTAAAATTTGTGAATAATTTACAAGCCCATCATTCTCGCTGGTGATATGTACGTGCTTGCTATATAGCCGTGCTGCCAGACGTTCCATTGCTACCAGAATTTTGATACATCTAAGTGGCGCCTCTACTAGAATTGCCGGAAGTGAATATTGAATAACAATGGCTGCCACAATATCGCCCCTAATCTCGTCTGCTTGTTATCACCAACGTTATTAGATGTGATTGGAAAGATAATGGTTTTGTTACATCCCGAAGCGACGTAACCCTGACAGTACAGTAGTCCATTTCCGATGTATTTAATTTTAGTCTGTGGGGGCTCCCCATACACGTGGCACGTCTCCCCAAATGCAACCAGTTGTCGCCATGCCCGGCAGGAGACATGCGCAGTGTGGTTAGTTTGTCCCTTCTCAAGCACAGCTCTGTGGCAATAAAAGCTGAAATAAGTTTTTTTTTTTTTATGTTTTGCTAATGTCTTGTAGAAAAAATGAGTTGCATGTACTTTCACCATATATTTAGTTCGTCATCATAGATGCCTTGATCATAAATGATTTCTCGCTTCTCGGTCTTCATCGTGCAGCAGAAAAAAAAGTACAAAGCTTGAATTATGAATACATTCAATTAATGTTCTGTAACAGTATTACTGAAAAATATGGGTCAATGTTTTACCAACATAATTAATATAAAATATTAGCTTTCTGCACAAATATTGTTTTTCAAACAAAAAATAAGAAAGGAAAAAAGAAAATAAACAAAAAATAGATTATATTTCCCCAAATATCAAATATAAGGCAGATATTATCTATTTTCCCTATCCAAGAGATATATCTATTTTCTCGCTGGAAGATGTGTCTCAAGATACCACAAACGTGACTACAATTTCCCAGTAGACCAGCTACACATAACATTGTTACATTTCCCCAATATATTCCGTATTCAAACACAACTCTATTTCCCAGCTGAAGAGAGATCTCGCGACGCAGTCTCCTGTATGTCATGGGAAAGTTGCCCTTAGCGTTGAAATAAGACAGAGAAGCCGTCTATATTGGCTTAGTACTAAACTAATTTCCCCGAATTTGAGTCTTACATTATTTGATGCTTTTGGAAAAAAGTGCACGTACTCCAATTGATTGCCTGTGCCTTTACATATATAGGGGCTCCTGGCTACTCTTGGAGCGTTATCGGAAAGTGACAGTTTTCTGTGGAAAAACCAACCCGCCATGGCGTTTTAGTTCGATTAGAATGCACGATTATGGATGCAGTGCCGACAGCATATCCGTGTTTTAATTCAATACAAGATATTAGTGCTTTAAAATTAAAATTTACGAACTTTAGAAATGAACCAAGAAGTATAATAAATGCTTTACAGTTCCGTTTTTCGTTACAACAATTATTCACTGGGTCGGCGAGATAATTACAAATCTATCAGGCTCCACTGGGAACAACGAAATAATTTTGGAAAGATAAAGGCCAAAAACCCCTGGTCGCGACAGGAACTCCCTAATTGTCTTAAAAAACATGAATGCGAAAATCAGAACCCGAAGAAAGTTTAAAATGAATCATTTTTTTTGTTCTGCTCAGTAATTAGCTTGCTGCCTGCAGACTAATGTAGAATCCTAGTGTTGTGCACATATGGATGTTTTAATGGGTGTTCATAATGGTTTGGTTAGAGTGGGCGGTCCATGCTAATACGATATGCATAAGCAGAGCCGATAAGGTGAAACTCAAGGGAGGAGTTATTTCCAGCGGGGATAGTGATGAGGGTTCATCCTCCCCGAGGGAAGAGATTAATCTCAGAGGTATTTAATTTTCTCCAAGTCCGGGTATTTTCATGTACATTCAAGAGCAAGGAAACAAATCTAGAGGGACGTCGAGAGATCGTTTTTGGGAGAAAGCTCACCCCCAAGACAACTTCCTCTTTATGAAAGACGAACTAAATCCGAGACTTGAGGCTTCTCTCTGAGTAAGCATCCTTTCCATGTCACGAGCTATTTATTCTCCATGCTGGGCGCTTACTTTCGTGACGAAGGCTCGTTTCTGCCCGGAAAAATCCTTGTTCTGAAAGGGGCTATTTTTAATTGACACCTAACGCATATGCATCAGAAGCTCATCTCCTTCTCGGGGGCTCATGTCTACAAGGATTTCATCTGTCGTCAAGGGTTCATAGCCATGGAAGCAGTTCGTAGCAATGACAAGCGCACACTTGTAGATAATTGTGTTAGCGTCATAACAACACAAAATGATCGACAGAACACCCAAATATCTAATCCTGTGTTTCCACATACAACAATTGTTTCAAAATCAAATTTCTGAATAAAAGTTGATATCAAACAAATTCTAGTTTTCACTGTTCTTTGTGTCGGTAAATAATAAACATGACGAAAAATCACGGTTAGACCGACGAAGACGATTTATCGGACTCTCGGACAAGGCCAGATCTATCTCGCCACTCGGTAGAATACCTAGATCATCAATACATACATTTTTTACACAGAAATCGTCTCTGATTAACGCCATGTTCAAGTATGGACAGTCGGAGCTAAATATTACATGAGTAACGAAGGTCTCCGCCAAATTGACGGAGAATTAAGTATGATAAAGTCATTGTCCGCGGCTACTTTTGGTCAGAGCTGCTATCGTGGGTTAATAGAGTGATCCCGACGGGTCTGGCATTAAAACGGACTTCGAACGGCACGTGGTACAGACATGTAGCTGGAGGATATAGGTAACAATGTTAATGGCCTGTATGGAGATAATTTCTTTAATCTGAAGGGCATTATCTTAGTTTTTATCGTCTCGTGGTCATTAAAGTGATCCTTATTCAACTGATCACAGTAAGATAATCCTTATTCATTTGTTGACCAGTAAGATAATCCTTATTCATTTGATGACCAATCAGGTAATCCTTATTCATCTGATGACCAGTAAGGTAATCCTTATTCATTTGTTGACCAGCAAGATATTCCTTATTCAACTGATGATCAGTAAGATAATCCTTATTCATTTGTTGATCAGTAAGGTATTCCTTACTCATTTGTTGATCAGTAAGATAATCCTTATACATTTGTTGACCGATAGATTATCCTTATTCATTTGTTGATCGGTAAGATAATCCTTATTCATTTGTTGATCAGTAAGATAATCCTTATTCATTTGTTGATCAGTAAGGTATTCCTTATACATTTGTTGATCAGTAAGGTATTCCTTATACATTTGTTGACCGATAGATAATCCTTATTCATTTGATGACCGGTCAGATTATCCTTATTCATTTGATGACCAGTAAGATAATCCTTATTCATTTGTTGATCAGTAAGATATTCCTTATTCATTAAGATTTGTTGACCGGTAAGATAATCCTTATTCATTAAGATTTGTTGACCGGTAAGATAATCCTTATTCATTTGTTGATCAGCAAGATAATCCTTATTCATTAAGATTTGTTGACCGGTAAGATAATCCTTATTCATTTGTTGATCGGTAAGATTATCCTTATTTATTTGTTGATCGGTAAGATAACCTTATTCATTAAGATTTGTTGACCGGTAAGATTATCCTTATTCATTTGTTGATCGGTAAGATTATCCTTATTCATTTGTTGATCGGTAAGATAATCCTTATTCATTAAGATTTGTTGACCGGTAAGATAATCCGTATTCATTTGTTGATCGGTAAGATTATCCTTATTCATTTGTTGATCAGTAAGATAATCCTTATTCATTTGTTGATCAGTAAGATAATCCTTATTCATTTGTTGATCAGCAAGATAATCCTTATTCGTTTGTTAATCGGTAGGATTATCCTTATTCATTTGATGATCGGTAAGATTATCCTTATTCATTTGTTGATCGGTAAGATGATCCTTATTCATTTGTTGATCAGTAAGATAATCCTTATTCATTTGATGACCGGTAAGATAATCCTTATTCATTAAGATTTGTTGATCAGTAAGATTATCCTAATTCATTTGTTGATCAGTAAGATGATCCTTATTCATTTGTTGATCGGTAAGATAATCATTATTCATTTGTTGATCAGTAAGATAATCCTTACTCATTTGATGACCGGTCAGATGATCCTTATTCATTTGTTGATCAGTAAGATAATCCTTACTCATTTGTTGATCAGTAAGATAATCCTTACTCATTTGTTGATCAGTAAGATAATCCTTATTCATTTGTTGATCAGTAAGTAATCCTTATTCATTTGTTGATCAGTAAGATTATCCTTATTCATTTGTTGATCAGTAAGATTATCCTTATTCATTTGTTGATCAGTAAGATTATCCTTATTCATTTGATGACCGGTCAGATGATCCTTATTCATTTGTTGACCGGTAAGGAACTCTGCAAGTTACAGTTGAATCAGGCCAATTGTCAAACTTTTCTTGGCTATTCTTAACATAAGACTGTATACTAAGCTTCATGAAAATCCAATCAAATTTATTATCTCGTTCACAAGGTCCAAAGGCAATAAATCTACAAAGGGCCATAACTCTGTAAATTGCCATTCAATCAGCCTGATTGTCAAACTCATCACAGATCTTATTCATTCAAGGCTGCATGCATACCAAGTTTCATGAAATCTGTTCATATTTACTCAATTTATTGTGTTCACAACAAGAGGCCCAGGGGCCTTAACGGTCATCTGACTCTTAAATTAAAACCCTTATATTATTGTAGTATGCATTCTCTGCAGCATGTATATAGTAGCACTGTTGGCCATGGTGGCCATCTTGGATTTCTGACTGACCCAATAAATAACAACACTTGGTCTGGACCATCTAAGGATAATTTCTGGTAAGTTAGAGCTGAATCCCACCGGTGGAATTTGAGAAGAAGTTTGAAATAGGCATTGTTCAGGAAAATCATGATTGCGCAATCATGTTACAAAATGGCCGCCATGGCTGCCATGTCAAAGTTTTTACGAGGCCGAAAAAATAACAACACTATGTTGGCCCTCCTTTCATAACATCCTCACCAATTTCAAGCTCAATGGCACCAGTGGAACTGGAGAAGAAGCTTAAAATGTGTTTTTTAAGATGGCTGCCATGGCGGTCATCTTGGATTTCTGGCCGACCCGATAAATAATAACACTTGGTAAGGACCATCTCAGGGTTATTTCTGGTAAGTTAGAGCTGAATACCACTGGGGGAATTTGAGAAGAAGTTTGAAATAGGTGTTGTTCAGGAAAACCATGATTGCGCAATCATGTTACAAAATGGCCGCCATATTGCTGCAATGTCATAGTTTTTACGACGCCAAAAAAATAACAACACTATGTTGGCTCGCCTTCCTTGACATCCTCACCCATTTCCAGCTCAATGGCACCAATGGAACTGGAGGAGAAGTTTAAAATGTTTTTTATAAGATGGCGGCTATGGCGGCCATCTTGGATTTCGGACCGACCCAAAAAATAACAACACTTGGTCGGGATCATATCAGGATCATTTCAGGTAAGTTTCAGCTCAATAGCACTGGTGGAACTTGAGAAGAAGTTTAAAATGTGTTTTTCATGATGGCGGCTATGGCGGCCATCTTGGAATTTCGGACCGACCTGAAAAATAACAACACTTTGTCGGGATCATCTCAGGATCATTTCTGGCAAGTTTCAGCCCAACAACACTGGTTGAACTTGAGAATAAGTTTAAAACGTGTTTTTCAAGATGGCGGCTATGGCGGCCATCTTGGATTTCGGACTGACCCGAAAAATAACAACACTTGGTCGGGATCATATCAGGATCATTTCAGGTAAGTTTCAGCTCAATAGCACTGGTGGAACTTGAGAAGAAGTTTAAAATGTGTTTTCAAGATGGCGGCTATGGCGGCCATCTTGGATTTCGGAGCGACCCGAAAAATAACAACACTTGGTCGGGATCATCTCCGGATCATTTCAGGCAAGTTTCAGCCCAACAGCACTAGTGGAACTTGAGAAGAAGTTTAAAATGTTTTTTCAAGATGGCGGCTATGGCGGCCATCTTGGATTTCGGACCGACCCAAAAAATAACAACACTTGGTCAGAATCATATCAGGATCATTTCAGGCAAGTTTCAGCTCAATAGCACTGTTTGAACTTGAGAAGAAGTTTAAAATGTGTTTTTCAAGATGGCGGCTATGGCGGCAATCTTGGAATTCGAACCGACCTGAAAAATAACAACACTTGGTCGGGATCATCTCAGGATCATTTCTGGCAAGTTTCAGCCCAACAGCACTGGTGGAACTTGAGAAGAAGTTTAAAATGTGTTTTCAAAATGGCGGCTATGGCGGCCATCTTGGATTTCGGACCGACCCGAAAAATAACAACACTTGGTCAGGACCATCTCAGGATCATTCCTGGCAAGTTTCAGCTTAATCCCACTGGTGGAACTTGAGAAGAAGATTGAAATGTGAAAAGTTTACGGACGGCGCACGGCGCACGGCGCACGGCGGACGACGACGGACGAAACACGATGGCTATAGGTCATCCTGACCCTTCGGGTCAGATGACCTAATAAAAAGTTAATGCATGACGACGGAAAGAAGGCCACAACCATGAGTGTTCAGTTCAGGTGACCTAAAAATGAAAAAGTCCTGGCTGTAAAAACAGGACAATTTAGTGGTCCTACCACACCATTCTGTTCAGAATCTCTATTTGATGTAATGACAAACTTACTGCTGATCGATTGGTACACTTTCATAGAATCAAGCAAACTATCAACAATGTTGCAGAAAGCCTATTCAACATTGATAAAACACAAAGATACATGTTTGTTTTTGTAAACTTTTAATTACAAAAATAGAGAATAGTTATAACAATTTCAACAGGGTATCATATCTACTTGCTGTTTCTAGTCCGTCTCTCAAACCTGCCCACAAATACAGGGGCCCTGAACTCTAGCATCACCATGTAGAAACCGCCAAAGCGCAACACTTGTACTGGGATAGGAGTGGCTGATTCTCTATAACCTTTGACCTCTCTCAGGGACATAGTACCAGTTGTGAACCTGTGCAACATACCCCTAAGAGCAGGTGCTGCCACCTAGATGTAACATGCTCTCACAGAACTGGTGCTGCCACCTGTGTGGAAGCATCCTATGTGGATGGTGCTGCTACCTATGCAATGCACCTAACATTTAACTAGTAGCCACACACAGGTTCTGTCACCATGGAAATGAGCCCCACAGAACAGGTGCTGCCATCTCTTTAGAAGCATCTTAAAGTACTCTACCTATATAATCTGAACAGTTTAACTGGTGGCAACATCTGTGAAAGATTATATAGCATGCATATGAATAAGGTTCCAGATATTGACCCATAGCAGGTGGAATCCTCTAGTGGAGATAATTACAATCCCAGAATGCAAATGTGCAACAATCTTCTGGATTGCCTGATAACAGACAATGACCATAGCATGAATGGTACTTGAGACTGGAAGCGTCACCTGTACAGTAAAGAGGAACAAAGGGGAGAGAACCAGCCTACGATAGAGAGGGGGCTATCAGTTGTCTGTTTGATATGATCCTAGTGTTGTCGTGCAGTCTGGGGGGAATGTATATTTTGTATCTAAACTACTATTAGTCTATAGGTACCTTTCTGATAGGAACAAAATAATACCCTATCACCTTGCTGCCATTTGGTTGTTGTTTTTTTTGACGAAATACGAAAGATTGCCTGTGTCATACAACATCAAACAAGATTTTGTGAGTGTCCTCAAAAATACATTTCCTGGAAACTAAATTGCATCAGGGAAAATTTTGGGTTTTGAACAAATTTTTTTTTCCAAAGTGTTTTATTTTTGTCCAGAACTATTACTACAGTTTGTATTTAGAATAAACAATTTTCCGAACAGTTCAAACGGACAAATGATAATTGATTCTAGAAGTGACATTAATTACTACTTTGTTGAACCAGACAGACTTACAGACAACAGCTGTTGATAAAACATACCCTCGGACATCCGTGAAGAGAAACCTATTGACTAGAAATGTCACATATTTCCAAGTCCATGTCGTGAAAATGAACGACAATTTTCTCCTATAATAGGATACATATGTAATATGATGTCATCATCATCATCATCATCATAATTATTATTATGCTCGGAGCTTGAGCAGACAATTAACACAAAGTGTGGGATGATAACAAAAGAATCCACAAGCACAATATCTGCTATGAACGGGAGAGGTGATAATTGGACTATTTTCAGCACATGAACATATATACCCCATAGCATACCCCAGTCACACATTTTTTTTCAATATAATACATACTAATCCAACTATTGTTCAGGTACAAATACCCCTTGGCGCACCCCTGTCAAACTTAATATTTATACATACTGTTCCACTTAGCACAATGACACTCCTTTCTCACCATTTACACAACATGTATACAGTTCATTTACAAACAATGGATATGAGATGGGACTGTCATTAGCAGGCCCTGGCAGAGGTATATTGGTATGTTACTTTCACTTTACCAGTATAATATGTAACTTGAAGGATTCCTGGATTTCTAGGAATGAAGCCTTTTGTGTATATTTATAAAGAAATCTTAATCAAATCAAAGACAATTTAAGCAATTCTTGCATCTCTTTGACAGTACAGTGACATTCCATTCTTGCAAACTTTTTTCCATGAAGAATATTTTGCATGTTCAAATTTTCTAGCCTCAGAAAGTAACATTTGTTTAGTCCTTCACTTGACAAACAAGTACCTTAAAATTAAAAAAAAAAGCATCTTACATTTGTAAGTGTTAGTATATCACTGATGACAAATTGAGATAGAAATTTGAACAGATATGATTTTGTGCTGTTTTTCACTGCTGCAACATGCATGCTGGCCGACTTTTCGTGTCTAGTGTCCTGCATGCTGGCCGATTTTTCGTGTCTAGTGCCCATGATGAGATATGGAAGGGCAGATGAACATTATTGCAGAGGGTAAAGTGTGCATGCATAGCACGTCGAACACTGAATACATGGTCACTTGTTTCTCCAGAACACGAAGTTTTAGTGGTGATGTCATTAACATCTAGTCAATACATCAACTTGTGGCCATGAACATATAATCAAAGGTAATGTTCATACTTATAAATTTCTTGAACCGTACACTAATGTCAAGTTCATTAATATGGGGTGAATATCAAAAGGTAATATTCACTCCGATTTCATGAACACACATTAAGGAGCAATAGTAATTCTGACCCATCACAAGAAGTGATCATCATACTCATTCAGCAAACAAATGCTTTACTGATCTTGATAGATCATGTCACTACAATCTTATTGAGTGCACATGAGCCTACAAATCTGATCAAACAAAAATTATCTCAATTTAAAAAAAAAAAAATTCTAAACGGAATTGGATTCTAAAATGGGCATGCATACAGTGTTCTGTCCACTGATGGACCGTGACCTGAGTGAAGTGTTGTCTATCCATAAAAAACACTAGGGAGAAAAACTCGGACAACAACACCGACAAATACCACACACATATATATAATTATCTACCTGATTTTCCCATATACGGGCTGATGACTTATCAATAAGAATGAAAAATGACTTCCAAGCAGCCTGCAGTCATACTTTGACCAGGATTTGTTCAAAAGAGAAAGTGCTGCTCAAATTTTCCCCAAAAGGAATGAGAAAAAAGAAGAGAAATTCACATATTGTGATATATCTATGTATATACTGTCAACAGAACTGCTGGCCTGTTGGTTAAGTTGTTGTTAAATAGCTTTCATTTCTACAACAACATTTATCATCCAGTAACAGTCGCACCACTTCTTGCGTACACTATTCATCAGAATCACAACACTATCCATCCGAGTGTCTCAGTCCCGTGACCTTGGAAAATCATACAAGGTCACATCTAAAATGACCGTACATTATTATTTCCACATCAGTGTTTCGATATATATATACTTTTTTTGGTGGAGAAAAAAGTTTTTGAAAACAACATGGGGGAAAATGGTCTAAAATATTTACACACACTTGATCAATACTTCTAATCACAGGGACTTTGGGCAAGATGACTCCGTCGACTTGTGTTCATTTTGCGCTACGGCTCCTCCCATCTACATATACACGTATGTTTATGAGGTAATTATAGCACTCTGTAGCAGGGTTTAGTCTGTTTCCATGGCAATTACTTTTAGTAATCATGGGAACCACTACCACATGAAATCTGCCATTCAACATTTAATCCAGAAATACAGTGAGGGAAAAAAAGTGTTTCTGAACTCGTTTACACTTTGTGTTCACAAGGAACTGGATTTCTCAGGTTTGACACCGACAGAAGCTGATGTGCCTCATTTCAATAGTTGGTTGTCTAAGTGTCACCATGAAGTAAAATGATCAGTTCTGTTGGTCCATTTCATAGCCCTGTTGGTGCCTTCCATATATATCTAAATTCTGTCCTTTCAGAATACAACATGGGTTTCCACCAATCAGCATCAAGCTTACGTATGTCTGAATTGGAAGTGAACACTGGATTTCACCAAGAGTTCCGGCACGCTCAGTGAAACACTTGTGGTGGCCTAGGAGATCTGTGCGACACGGCAGTGTGTCATTTAGAATATAACTTCGTACAGTGTGGCCTTTTTGTCGCCTGAACCCGTCACAATGTACTTGTCGTCAGTTGATATGTCGCAGCTCAACACTGACGAAGATTCCTTCGACTGAAACAGAGAAGGGAGAAAATGTATCAATGAGTTGCCAGTATATTCAATGTTACTGCTTATCCTGTAACTGCTATATGTGTTTGCTGTTTCAACACTTCTATCTTCTCTGAATTCTTTAACTTTAAAGTTAATTATTATCACCTGACATGATGTCAAACTTGCTTGTGAGATCACAGAGGCATTTTGACGGCATGCCCTACATAAAATTTTCCCACAACAAGTCATATGTGTTTGATTAAAGATAAAAAGATAAATTTTCACATGGGATAATCCTCATATCAAAATCGTGGCTATGGGATGTCAGCATGATTTAT
Organism: Pecten maximus; assembly: GCF_902652985.1. Taxonomy (NCBI): domain Eukaryota; kingdom Metazoa; phylum Mollusca; class Bivalvia; order Pectinida; family Pectinidae; genus Pecten; species Pecten maximus. Next base: position 39,072,767 of record NC_047023.1, on the reverse strand, counting down.
GTGTCAAATATACTGTAGCTGTTTCATGAAGACCATAGATTAAATTTCATGATAACCTTATATATACATGTATATATATATATATTCCAGTATTGCTGGTAAAATATCTTGTTGCTATGGTTATAACTATGATTAAAACAATATTGCCTTTGTGAATCTAAAACTTTGGCTTCAAATCCAGGAATGTCAATAAAACAGGTCTTTGGAAGTACAGTGGAACTTTGTTAACTCGAACTCGGATAACTCGAAGTTTTCTCGGGGTCCCGTCGAGTTCGAGTTAACGAAGTTCCACTGTAACTTCCTACCAGTAACCAAGAAAAGAAATTTCGCTTTCATGCCATCTACTCTGACTATTATATAAATGACAGTTCATGTTTCAAGGTGTGAAAATTAATAAAGTGCCAATAAATATATATACATGTACGTGGTTTGTTCTAAGTTAAAAAAGATCATCCATAGGTCTGTTAATATCACTATCTGGCAGTAAACTACTCCAGATGGTCCAGGCTTGGATCATCATTGATTTCTCCTATTTTTGTCCCCCTGACCCAAGGCCATTTTAATTCCCTTTTCTTTATATTCTTCTTCACATATACTTCTGCTAGTTCTTGACTAAGATCAGTGAAATCCAGGGGGTCCAAAAATTAATCACAAACATCACATGATAATAAATATCAGGAATACTTGCTTGATAATGTGCCAATTTCTGTTAAGATTTTGTCAGCATCAAAATAAATAAATATCACACTACAATCTCATTTCTCAATCCCATAGCCTTTCATGAAGCCTTCATAATCTACCACAAACAATTAAGATTTCAAATACCTACAAATATACATCTGTTCATAACCAAGGAAAACCCGTTCCACTTTCCTCATTATGGATCTCTGATTTGCACAGACCTATTTGCCAGCCCTTCGTTCCCCATTGCAACATACAAATTATGATAGATGTTGCTCCACAGTGCCTAAGCATGTCGGTAAATTTTCTCAATTTCTGAAACTAACCCCGAGTGGCTAATCATTAAAACATTAACCTCGGAGTCCTCCAGTTCTGTTTTAATTTAATCTCAATACCCAGGACAGCTGTGCTGGTTTGCAGCGTGAACGCTACATAAGTAAGCATGTAGAAAATATGCATCACCGGGTTTATATTTATGAATGAAGGATCCGTAAATATGCCTGTGTAAATGAGAATTTTTATTACAAATGTGGTTTCCTTGTCTAATCTTTTCCAGAATAATTCAATTTCAAGAAAACAACTCCTACACAAGGCAGACCTTTGTCACAAAGTATTTGAACAGGAGCCATTAAACTTCAATAAATGTTCTATTTATAAGTACGGAGAGAGTGAAGCGAGCGCTATAATGATACGCGGAACATGTGACAGCTGCACTTCTGTATCTCCACTTTGTAAGATGAACCGTGCAGTGGGCCCTTCAAGTACACGAGATCTGGGCTCAGAGTAAGCCCTTCAAGTACACGAGATCTGGGCTCGGATTCCAGCCTTCACTTCAGATCTTAGCTTCCACTTTAGATCACAACCTACACTTTAGATCACAACCTACACTTTAGATATCAACCTACACTTTATATCACAACCTACACTTTATATCACAACCTACACTTTATATCACAATCTACACTTTAGATCACAACCTACATTTTAGATATCAACCTACACTTTATATCACAACCTACACTTTAGATCACAACCTACACTTTAGATATCAACCTACATTTAAGATATCAACCTACACTTTATATCACAACCTACACTTTATATCACAACCTACACTTTATATCACAATCTACACTTTAGATCACAACCTACATTTTAGATATCAACCTACACTTTAGATCACAACCTTAGATCTCACCTACATTTCAGATATCACCCAATATTTCATATACCAACCTACATTTACGATCTCAGCTTACAGATAGGATCTAAGCCAACACTTTAGATTTCAAACTACATTTCAGATCTCAGCTTACAGGTAGGATCTAAGCCAACACTTTAGATTTCAAACTACATTTCAGATCTCAGCGTACACATAACATCTCAGATCTAACATTTCAACTTACATTTCAGAGTCAACACTTTAGACTTCAGCCTACATTTCATATCCTAACCTCGCCTTTATCTCAAATCTTTAATTAAAGACCTACTCACTCTATGCTAAACAAGAGTCTAAGAATCCATGTACCAGGTGAGAAGGTAGAAATAGAGATATTGTGATGTAGTATACCAGGCGTGAGGGTAGAAATAGAGATATTGTGATGTAGTATACCAGGTGTGAAGGTAGAAATAGAGATATTGTGATGTAGTATACCAGGTGTGGAGGTAGAAATAGAGATATTGTGATGTAGTATACCAGATGTAGGGTAGAAATAGAGATATTGTGATGTAGTATACCAGGTGAGAAGGTAGAAATAGAGATATTGTGATGTAGTATACCAGGCGTGAGGGTAGAAATAGAGATATTGTGATGTAGTATACCAGATGTAGGGTAGAAATAGAGATATTGTGATGTAGTATACCAGGTGAGAAGGTAGAAATAGAGATATTGTGATGTAGTATACCAGGTGTGGAGGTAGAGATAGAGATATTGTGATGTAGTATACCAGGTGTGAGGGTAGAAATAGAGATATTGTGATGTAGTATACCAGGTGTGAAGGTAGAGATAGAGATATTGTGATGTAGTATACCAGGCGTGAAGGTAGAGATAGAGATATTGTGATGTAGTATACCAGGCGTGAAGGTAGAAATAGAGATATTGTGATGTAGTATACCAGGTGTGAAGGTAGAAATAGAGATATTGTGATGTAGTATACCAGGCGTGAAGGTAGAAATAGAGATATTGTGATGTAGTATACCAGGTGTGAAGGTAGAAATAGAGATATTGTGATGTAGTATACCAGGTGTGAAGGTAGAAATAGAGATATTGTGATGTAGTATACCAGGTGTGAGGGTAGAAATAGAGATATTGTGATGTAGTATACCAGGTGTGGAGGTAGAAATAGAGATATTGTGATGTAGTATATCAGGTGTGGAGGTAGAAATAGAGATATTGTGATGTAGTATACCAGGTGTGAGGGTAGAAATAGAGATATTGTGATGTAGTATACCAGGTGTGAAGGTAGAAATAGAGATATTGTGATGTAGTATACCAGGTGTGGAGGTAGAGATAGAGATATTGTGATGTAGTATACCAGGTGTGAAGGTAGAAATAGAGATATTGTGATGTAGTATACCAGGTGTGAAGGTAGAAATAGAGATATTGTGATGTAGTATACCAGGTGTGAGGGTAGAAATAGAGATATTGTGATGTAGCATACCAGGTGTGAAGGTAGAAATAGAGATATTGTGATGTAGCATACCAGGTGTGAAGGTAGAAATAGAGATATTGTGATGTAGTATACCAGGTGTGAAGGTAGAAATAGAGATATTGTGATGTAGTATACCAGGTGTGAAGGTAGAAATAGAGATATTGTGATGTAGTATACCAGGCGTGAAGGTAGAAATAGAGATATTGTGATGTAGTATACCAGGCGTGAAGGTAGAAATAGAGATATTGTGATGTAGTATACCAGGTGTGAGGGTAGAAATAGAGATATTGTGATGTAGCATACCAGGTGTGGAGGTAGAAATAGAGATATTGTGATGTAGTATACCAGGTGTGAAGGTAGAAATAGAGATATTGTGATGTAGTATACCAGGTGTGAAGCTAGAAATCGAGATATTGTGATGTAGTATAACTTACCTGGAAGATACTAGCACCGTAAGGAGTGCGCCATGCATTTAGAAGGTTGTCCTTGCCAGTACTGACGAACCACTTGCCACAGTATGCAAACTTGAGTGACAAAACGCAGCTCTCGTGGAGGTGTAGCTGATATTTATCAGGTTTACTACAGTGTAATACCTCCACATTACTGCTCTCCATACTACAAAATACAGTATAACACAGATTATATATTGCTCCTTTACACCTTTCTAGTGGTGCCACTTCGTGATTAGCCGCTTCTTTCTAATATAGATTTTTACTTTTTAGTAAATCCTAGGAGGAAATATGATATCTATAAGGGATCAGGTTTAAAAAAAACAAAAAAAATATCATTTTGCTGACATTTACATTAAAATACATAAGATGTAAGTGGACTTGTAACTAGGCGAATATTGTAGCGTCTCAGTGAGGAAGTCGTAAAAATGCATGATTTTTTGTTTTTGTATATAACCTTTGACAAAGGGATAGTAAAAAGATGGAGACAAAGGAGCTATAAGTTTGACATTCTCCTCACTCCCTCAAAAAAAATTCCAGATTTAATCCATCGACCAGAATGGATTGGAAGTGATAGGTCCCCCCTAGTGTTCGACACAGTAAAGATTGCAGCGAGTACTTACCCCACAGCTAGCCACTCTCCTGTAGGGCAGTACCCCAGTGAGAAGATCTGTGAACTAAAGTCGTGCTGTTGTAGTTGTCGGCCCTGTAAAATACAAACAAATAAGATGGTGATATGTTTTTTGGCAATTTATATGTTTAAATTCATACAGCCATTTTCTAAAGTTCGAAATTATTTTGTAAACTTTTCTTTTAACCAAAAACTGTCTAAAATCCAACAATTACATGTAATACAACATGGTTTCTAACCAGTTTTCAAGGGCCGGATGGATGTCGCACACAGCATAAGCTAACTTGCCCTTCAGGAGGATGAGCTTAAAAAACTGCTAAAAGATCTACTAAGAAAGGACTTCAATTTAAGCAGACTTTCAAAAATTAATGTATAAACCTAATGTCTAACCACAATTTTATCACAGAAGTTGATACATTGTATCAGTATAAGCCTAATATCCGAACAAAGTCGTCAATACATTGTATCGGTATAAACCTAATATCCTAACAAGGTCGTCAATACATTGTATCAGTATAAACCTAATATCCTAACAAAGTCGTCAATACATTGTATCAGTATAAACCTAATATCCTAACAAAGTTATCAATACACTGAATCAGAATACATACTCAGACAGGACAATACACTGACCTAATAACCCTGTACCCGGTAACTCTAAATTGGTACCCAGGACATGTAGTAACCCTAACTCAGAATCATTAACCCACCAATCTGTAATCTGATGTCTGTACCCACTAACTTTAATATGTACCCAATAACCTTACATTTGTACCTAGTAACCCTAAGTCTGTATGCAGTAACCCTGAACCTGTACCCATTAATCTTGTATACATATATTTATTTAGCAACCCCTTGTCAGAACCAAGTAACCTCTGTATCCAGTGACCCCTAAATCTGCACCCATTGACTTCTGTATCCAGTAACCCCTAAATCTGTACCCATTGACCTCTGTACCCAGTAACCCCTAAATCTGTACCTATTGACCTCTGTACCCAGTAACCCCTAAATCTGTACCAAGAGGGTATCCTTACCTCCCTAAGGTCCCAGGACCGGACAGTGTTGTCCAGCCCTCCAGTCCATAGTTTTGTACCATCAGGGGAAATGTCTATACAACTTGCTCCATCTGTGTGACCTTGGAATTGCCTGAAATAGGATGAAATAGATTTTAATCATACTCTGGGGAAAATAAAGCAGGTAGATAGTGAAACAAGTTCATTTCCCAATAGTATTACTGAAAGGGAGTAAAAATATACACATATGATGACATTTTAATGTTTTCATTTTGTAGCCTTACATTGATGCTATGATCTCCCACTTTACAATATTTTCTACTTTACAATATTTACTTCAAATTTGGATTAATGACACATTTTCGTAAGAAACACTATCAGACCTGGAAATGAGATAAAGTGACTGAGCTGATATTTACCTTACGAGTGTCTGATTATGGAGGTCCCAGACTGCGATGTTACCATCACTACAACAGCTGAAGCAGACCTTGGAGTCTGGACTAATGGCCAGAGCATAACATGCAGGTGCACTTGAGGTCAGCTCGGCTTTGATCCGTGGAGTGGGCTGCAAAAACATGTATAAGGTCACCAACCATGTAATGCTAAAATACCACAAATTTATCAAATGTAAGACAAACAATAATCATTAAGACCTGAAATTATTTTGTTGAAATATACAATTATAGAAATATTAGGAACAAATATTGATTTTTTATTTACTTGAGATTTTTTAATGCATTTAACAAGAAAATATGAGATGTTGACGAGACTATAGACCATGTTCCTCACCGACCCCTTGTACCCTATATACATATATACAGGTCTTTCCCCTCAAACCACTTATGGTACCAATCTACCAACACTTTCAATTCGAGTTATCAGGAAGTCTGACTTCAAGAAAAAAAACTTGTTGACCTGTATTGCTATCTTGTTGACCTCACAAGTGCAAACCAAAGCCTTGATGCACTTACTAAGCTAGCAGCACTACCCCTATATTTAGATAATAATGGCTGCAAACACGCAACAACTCGTCCCCAACTTACGACAGAATTACTGATCACTGGCACTAAATCACTTGATCCATAGCACAAATGCCCGCAGTCACTTATGTCGGATGCAGTCACTAAGAAATGCCGTGACACCGGCCGTCTTTGTCATGACACAGGCTGCCACAGTCTATTCCACCAATCAATACTGAGTTAACAACCTTGTACATATTCACCCAATCAGTACACAAGATTTGTGTCAGACCAGCTATACTATACACACCAGACTGACCTTAGGGACTTGTGTCCAGACCACCTATACTATACACACCAGACTGACCTTAGGGACCTGTGTCCAGACACACCAGACTGACCTTAGGGACCTGTGTCCAGACACACCAGACTGACCTTAGGGACCTGTGTCCAGACCAGCTATACTATACACACCAGACTGACCTTAGGGACCTGTGTCCAGACCAGCTACACTATACACACCAGGCTGACCTTAGGGACCTGTGTCCAGACCAGCTATACTATACACACCAGACTGACCTTAGGGACCTGTGTCCAGACCAGCTACACTATACACACCAGACTAGCCTTAGGGACTTGTGTCCAGACCAGCTGTACTATACACACCAGACTGACCTTAGGGACCTGTGTCCAAACTTAAAGAAGGGAAGAGCTTATTGTGGAACAATAAAATGGCTAGCAATTTGACCAAGCTATTATAGACAGGATAAATACAGGTAGGTCTGTCGTCCAAAAATACAGCTACTGATAGTTACCTGAAGTTACCTGTTCTAAATCAACGTATGATGGGCAGTTACCTGTATATCCAGGTAAGTACTGTGGAATAGTAATTAAGAAGTACTCACCGCGGCCAGGTCCCATATGGAGAGTGTACTGGCTTCACCTCCCACAATTAACGTCCTGCCATCTTGGAGAAGCTTAATGGATCGGATATAGTTATCTCTTTGCTACAAAGAAACAAGAAACCTTGCATGTAATCCAGCTATTTCTCCTTAATCTTTCTGCAAGCTTTCCGCTTCACTTAGCGACGGATTAGTACCAACAGGTACTACACCAGGCCACGATACAGTTCCATCATTTTTATCCAATACCTGAGCAGCTCAAATGATTAATTTATTTTTTTTATATCTGTGCACTAAGTCGGAAGACCAATTAAGTAGACATGAATGCTGGGTTTGACAACATCTACAGAGAGCATTATTGACAAACAAGGAAGTATTTTGTTTGTGAGGAAACCCTCATAGTAAACCTCTTCCGTTAGATGTGGCTTGTACCATCTATTAGCTCACAGAGTGACTTGAGGAGAAATTGTGTATGTAGGTACAAAGTCAGTTAATGGTAATTGTCCGTACAGAGCTAGTCATGTGTTGATAATTCAAGTAAGGACAAATTAACATCAGAACAATTTGAAAGTTTGGTATTAAGATGATGACACAGGTGTCATCTACTTTGTATTATACAAACATTGTCCTAACATGGTAAAGACAGCATTCATGCTAAAAAATCAAATCTGGAAATAGTTTTAAACAGCTATTTTCTAATAATTTTCAACAAGGCAAAAAATTTCACCTAGATTGGAAAAAGTTACGTTGTGAAAATATAAATTTTGAATGTTTACATCACCACTTTTAGGAATGTTATGCTTAACTTTTGATGTTAATTTTAAGAGCGAAACAAAGGAAACCTTTTATCTTGATGTCTGAAATAAAAGATAGGAAAAAAAGAGACCAGGACAATTAAATTCGTTTTCTTTTACACATTAATTTAATTTTTCATTATTTTATGGTTTTCAGTTTAATAAAACATTAGAGTAAGTTTTTATCAAGCAACACAAAATCTTGTGCTTAAAATGATTGATGGTTTCATTACCTCAGCGACTACAAATTATTCAAAGTAACCCAATTGGCTTAACTTTTCTAAATATTGCTACCAACAGTCACAAATTGTCTTCAATATCTGTGAGTTCTGTTAATTTCATTTTGAAAGAATTGAAAAAAGAAATAAAAAAATTACAAATCTACAAAAACGACAATGTAGAGTACCCAGTGTTAGATCATATGCCAAGACAAATAATGGTTTTCTTGGCAAACATTCAGGCAATTATTTTTCAATATATTTTAATTTCTTCAATGTTTCAAATCTACATTAGATAGGGTTTGATCAAACAGGCAACCTAATCAATTTCAACATTTTCTGATAACAAAAAAATTACTTCTAGTTGATAAGGAATTTTCCAATTTAACAAATAAATTAGTTGTTTCTGACGGATTCTATCACCGACTGTCAGGTTCACTCCAGCAGAGTGTGTTAATTGTAGAATTTAATCTCCATGAAATGTTTACATTTCCAATCAGTTGTTGGTTCTGCGTGTTTGTTTTACAATTACCAAGAACGGTATTAATATATCTTCTTCTTGGTTGTTAATTTGAATGTTTAGTAACAAAAGTCATAGAAAAACATTTTAAAAAGTTTATTCCTTTGCTAAAAGTGATTAGATAGTAAAATGACGAAGATAGCAAGATGAAGAAGATATAAAAATGTTGCAAGATTAAAGAAGAGTTGATGAATGTTGAATGAGATGAAGGATGAGTTTGATGGAAGTAGAATCAGGACGAGTTTAATGAAAATGCTATAAGATGAAAGAGGAGTCAAATGAAAGTTCTATGAATCAAGTGAAAATAAAAACAGATTAAATAGACATGAAAAAGATGAGAAAAAATAGATTGTGGAGAGGTGGATGATGACTTGAGAGATGATATAGATGATGAGAGAGCGATGTTTCGAAAGGTGATTGGGTACTTACCAGACAATCTAGCTGTGAAATGGGACTTTTGTTTCCTGGTTGACTAATATCCCATACTTTTACACATCCCTGTTAGAAACAACCAAACACACACTTGATATTATTATAAAGCAAAAACAAGGACTTATGCTATAACTTCATTGTATTAAAACTATAATCCACTCCTGTTAGCCCCAATAGATATTTAAAGAAACATTTTTTAGTATACATTATTCCATTTGAATCAAAATTTCATAAACACTTTCTATAAACACTAGAAAAATCAGGAAATTTTTGAATACATACAAATTGGAAAATAGATGTTGACGCTAATCAATAACCAGTAATTGTGTGTACAAGTGCAGCCAAGTTCAATTTAGAAATCGGATACAAAAACATTATATTTTTTATTCTCTTCATTGAAGGCATTTCCGACCCATGGAAATTAGACACTGTAAAAGCAGTCTAATGACTCGTTACAATGCGGCACCACCAGGGCGGCGACACTTGCCTTGCCTCCAGTGTAGACATGTCTCGTGGGATTACTGATAGTGACAGCGCACACAACCTCCCCATGGTTCAGTGTGTTGATCTGCCTAGCGTGGCGCGGAATACCCTGACCAATCAGAGCGTCTGGTGGAAATGGCACAGGCTGCATCTGGCCATCAACGCTTACGTGGAAGGAATATGCTCTGAAAGAAAACACGGAACTACTGTACTTCCAAGGAAAAAAATTCCCTTAAAGAAAGCACGGAAACAATGTACCACTGAAAAGCTTAACGCCTCCATTGCATGAGATTTTCAAAAAGGTATTGGATATAATGGTTTTTATGCATGACGTCCTCACAGGAAACATAAAAAAATAACGTCCATTACGGATGATTTACGACTGGTACATAAAATGGATGAAACTTTTACAAAGAATGGCAAAGTATGACTTGCAATCTTCATGTTGAAACATTTTAAGAACGTTGCTGACGACACAAGAGAGCCATCTATTATCGTGTTGTTGATTACGTCCATTTCTGTTAAACAACTGGTATGTAGAGGGGATTCATCACCGATATCGAGTGTTTCACAGACAACACTATAGGTGGAATCTTATTTCTTGTTAAGCAGTTAAAAACATTATCTTCTATTTTTCTGTAAAAAAACATCCCTTAGTGACTTTTCTAGAAATTTACATCACCAAATATCGATTTTTAGATTATTATGTGTATCAACAGAATTCCTAAATACTTTTAACAGTAATCAATACGCATGGTTACTACCAATTTATTTGTGGGGTCATAAAAGTGTCTGGGTTGAGAAAGAAAATGAAGAGAATGCTTCTTGACACTACAGTACAATGATGTTTATGTCAATGAAGATCAATTCTCCTCACCATCCAACGATAAAAACACAATAGTAGTATTTGAAGTTAATGTATCACAGCCGATACAAAGTTCAGTATTAGATAACAATGTACCCACATTTTTGGAATATGATTGACAGATTTTTGAATTTGAATAGACTTCAAAATCAATCAGATGAAATGCACTTATACTTTTTTCATTTCTGACATGTCCTATCATGGTGGTTTATTTTCAATGCTAGTTATGAAATGCAGTTATCATCCCGGAAATAAATTCAAGAAATTTGGTTGACATACTGGACTACTTTATTTGTTTATATTGGGTACCCATGATTTTTTTTTTATTGTGAAATTATTTGAATAGAGCAAAACCTTGAAAGAAAGTACCCACTAAATCACGATTTTATAAAGTGTGCCAAGATATGTTACAGTCTATATCTGGAATTAAGCCCAGGCCTGCTAATAAGCCCACTCATGGCCATTGCAATTCCGTTAAAATGTTTTATAAATAGCATTTCACTGACCTAAAGTAAGCTCATCCTGTACACAAAGTCAATTTTTACGTATTTGCCCTCTGCACTTATTACAGGATAGAAATTGTAACACAGATATAATAAAATTAGAACCTGGATACGTTTTACAATAATAAAAATACTTACGGCTTTCCCCCGGGGATTCCTCCCATGCCTGCCCCGGGCCTCATCGCTGGGGGGTGAGGATCAAACAAAGGGCGGTGGTAGTTTCCAATGGCAGGGTTTGGGGAGATGTTGTTGTGGAGGATTCCGTTACTATAGTTGGCCGGAGGGATCTCTGCGGGTAGGCCATGGGGTCCGCCTGGGGGCATAAAAGGGGGATAGGAACCTGCCAGAAAAGGCCACATACGTCTTACACAAAAATACCAGCAAACAAAAAGATAGGAAGCAAAAAGGGAGACTCGATGCAAAGCAAATTTTCAACAGAAAAGTCCGATGAAATACCACTTATATGAAATCAGAAAGGACTACAAACATTATGTTCATGCTATAGAAATTGTATATCTGACGCTAAAGTTCACGGGTAGTTTCAAATTTACACTATTTAAAGTATAAATTTGAAATCTGTATTTTTTTCACCTGTTTCACATTAAAATGTTGAAAAAAGAAATTAATCAAAACAGTCTTTGTTAGCTTTCACAGAAAACTTAAGCACAAAATAATCTTAGACAGACACGCTTCTTTTCTTCCTTTCTGAAGTTTCATGAACCGTGAAAAAAAAGAAAATTAAGAAGAGATAAAAACAACACAGAAGCTTACAACAACCATGCCACGAAACATCTATACTTATAAACAACACATCTATATTTATAAACAACACATCTATACTTATAAACAACACATCTATACTTATAAACAACACATTCTATACTTATAAACAACACATAGAACGGAATATGCTTTCATCACAGTTTCAACACCATGAACAGAAAATGTGTGTCTTCCTAAGAAATTCAGGCAATTCTGGTTATATAATAGAAAACTAGAAAATTCTGGTTATATTACAGAAAACTAGAAAATTCTTTTTATATTATAGAAAACTAGAAAATGTTATATTTACAAGAAACACTTCTCTATTACGAATTACTTTTGAGTAAAAAAATTACTTTCTGATTCCAATGAATATTTTATCTCAATAAATAAATCCCATTTAAAGTTTTCTTGGTTAAAAGTTCACTTCTGATTCATATTGTAATTATCAGGCAGAAACTTGTACCATCAAATTATCAAAATGTTTAAAACATAATCTGGTACTTATATAGAAAATTGTACAGTCAAATTTCCAGTGTTTACCAAAATGTTAAAAAACATCTTAATCTGTTCTTTCTAAAAAGATATTGAAGATATTGGAAATCATGAACAAAAGATGACTCGCCAATACAATGTGTATAAAATTAGGATAAAATATCAGGAATCTTTCAAATATGGAGCACTGGCAAGTAAGTACCACAAAGTTTTTTACCATGAAGATGTTTACCACAAAAATGGTTTACCAAGAAAATGTTAACCACCAAGATGTCTATCACTAAGACGTTTATCACAATGATGTTTACCATTGAGACGTTTACCACTAAGATGTTTACCATGAAGACGTTTTTCACTAAGATGTTTGCCATAAAGATGGTTTACAACCAAGATGTTTACCATTAAGATGTTTACCATGAAGATGGTTTACCACCAAGATGTTTTTTACAAAGAGGATTTCCAACAGAGATGATTTACCACGAAGATGTTTATCATAAAGATGATTCACGAATCACCAGGAATATGATTTTCACAAAAATGTTGACCACAAAAATATTTATCACAAAGATGTTTATCACCACCAGGATATTTCACTAAGGTATTTTTCCTTAAAACCACTGTGGTGGATACATATAATCCTAACTATGTGATCTTTACCGTAATTACTGTTTACCACAAATATGACTTGCATGTTATCTCTGAAAACATCAACCACAACCACATATATTCCTTTCACATATTATACACACTTGTACTTCTGAAGTATCTTGTATATAAATATACCAATTATCAATTCCCATATAAAGCTTTGATTTTTCAACACTTATACTAAGTCATTAAAATTACCTATCAAGTAATTAATTCCCCACACTGAGTTATTGATTTCCCACTTATCCATTACCCCCCCCCCCCCCCCCCCCCCCCCCCTTTTAATTTTCTGACAATGTCATTTATTTCCCACAGTTAGTTATAATCCCCCAAATCATTCATTTTCCACTTCAAGTCTTTAATTTCCCACACCAAGACATTTCTCAGCCATTAATTTCCCCAGTTAACCGTTATATTCCCAGTAAGCCATTATTTTCCCCACAGTAAGCCATTATTTTCCCCACAGTTAGCCATTATTTTCCCCAGTTAGCCATTATTTTCCCCACAGTTAGCCATTATTTTCCCCAGTTAGCCATTATTTCCCCAGTTAGCCATTATTTTCCCCAGTTAGCCATTATTTCCCCCAGTTAGCCATTATTTTCCCCAGTTCACCATAATTTCCCCAGTTAGCCATTATTTTTTCCAGTTAGCCATTAATTTCCCCAGTTAACCATTTATTTTCCCCAGTTTGCCATTAATTTTCCCACAGTTTGCCATCAATTTCTCAAGTCTTTAATTTTCAGCATTAAGTCATTATTTACGTACAAGTCATTACCTTCCCAAATTTAGTAATTAATTTCCCACAATAAGATGTTTTCTGGAACGCCGAAACACCATGTTTTCATACCTTTGTAAATTTGGATTGATTTATGTAATTTATCCATGACAATGATTATAGATTAAAGGCACACGAATTGTAAAACAAAAGAGATGTCTGAAACATTACAGAAGTAATTCTTTGAAACTCTTTTCATAATATCATAGATCAAAAACATGTGAAAATAGAATATATCTTTGTTCATGATCTGAAATATTCTATTAAAAAAACAAATGTTTCAAGTAAGAGAAATTCATCATGTGCAGATAGAGTTAGGTAATTCACCTGAAGTCAGATTAAAATTAACATAAATTACCAGAGGTCACAAAGGTACAAATCATGTACCCAGTAACACATCAAAGTTAATACAATTCTTCAGTAGAACCACAGATAAGTTGAGCTGTGGTTGGACATTGTGACAGAGAAGGATCACAGGTAATCACAGGTAAATACCTGTGTCATTAGCTCCAGTCACACAGGTATGGTGTTAGTTGGAGTGAGAGAGTAGTGCTGTTGTGTGTTGGGTTGACAAGTTGCAGTGAGGTAAGGTATTAAGGGGACTCCTACCCTATACATAATCTAGATCCATCAATTAACGCTCTTTTTCCTTAATTGTTTTACATTTCATTGCATATATTATTTCTAATAGAAAAAAATAGGGGAAAATTTGATTCAAGAATGGATAAAATTAATTTTCTATATTTCCTACTAGTTTAATGGCAAGTATTTATAGATTAACTTCTGTACCAAGTAGGTAACCCCATTTGAAAGTATTATTATTTTAATATCTAGACTCCAAGTCAAATATGAAAGCCTGAAAATGCATCTTTGTATACATATATGTATATAAAAAGCATTCTATGTTTCTTCAAAAAATAATCTATTTTCAAACATCTACCCAAGATAAATCCCATGCAGTCTAAATGTTAAAAATAATATTCAAAAAAGAGTTTAATAAATAAACAAATATTAGGATAAAGGTAAAATTTAACACAACGGGAAGGTAGAAAATCTATCCTAAGAAAAATCTGACTTTACTGAACAACATCTGACAAGTCATGTCATTTATTCCAAATCTAATTTCACACCATTTTTTCAAATTACATATTTAAAAAAAATCACAAACAAAAATTAATGAAAATTGAACTACTTTCTGTTGAGGACCACTGCGCTATAACTCAAACCAGCCAATCAACACCACTCTCTCACTCACCTGCAAGAGGGAACTTCGCACCTGACTTCATGGCACTCCCTCCAGAGGGCCCAGGCGTTGTGCTTCCTGAACTTGTTGGGGTGGCTGGCTTTGAAACAGGAGTTGATGCCTTTTCATTCTATAAAATATGACAATGATAACCATGTCAGGAGAATTTTAAAATCTCTCTTTTCTAATTTTTCTGAAATCCTGAATATTATGATTTTTAACATTACAAAATAAATTTTAAGCAATTCAAATCATTTGCATAACTTCAAAAATTGTGATGGTAAGTCTGGGATTGAGCGGAAGATGTTACTGTGAGGAATACTATTATGAACAGGTTTTAGAGGACATTTCAGTAATCAAATGCATCTCATAGACCATAAACTGACAATATAAGTGAGTTTTGTATAAAAATGTAAGTAAATAAGCTACCTCTCGGCCATGTTTGTTGGATGCAACACTTCCGTGTGAGGAAGCATCACTTCTAGGACTTATCCGATCTTCTGATTTCTTTGGGAGCTCTTTGGGGACTTTTTCTCTTGGTGATAAATCTCCATTCATAGGAGGAGCCGTGTCCTGAAATAGAAACCACACATCATTAAAGACATTCGTAATGATGACAAGCAGCAGAAGACAAAAACCTTTCCAAAAATGATAGACAGATTTTTTATCAACAAGTTACTAGATCAGACCACAGAAAAAAGTTAAAAGGGCTGACAGCAGAAAATGTTCTTTAAATGAGATTTTGTATAAAATAGGTGAAAGAGTAGAAGTATTAATCAAAATGCAGCCTTCGCTCTTCAAATCATTTTGTAATTACTCAAAGATAACCAAATCATGCACAGGTGTTCAAAAATGATTAAAAGAGAAATCGATTACAAATGAAATAGGCTCTGAACAACTTCAAAAGCATGCATTGCATACTTAATTCAGTTGTAAGACTGCCAATGTTTTCCTCGATTTTACACATCAATATATGCAAATTATGATGAATGCAATTATAAGAAGCCGTACAGTGATTGGTTTGTTGCTTCTCACCTCCCCGACGTCGACAACCAGCTCCGAGTCGCTCTTTTCAGCGTCACTATCCTGAAAAATATCAAAACAAACTTAAACATCGTGACAAACATCATCATGGATAAACATTGTGACAAACATCATCGTGGATAAACATCATCGTGGACAAACATCATTGTGGACAAACATCATCATGGACAAACATCATCGTGGACAAATGTCCTCACGGACTAACCAGCTCCATGTTACACTGATATTTTTGAAAAGCATGTATATAAATATCCGTGAGAAATTGTTAAATTAGTATCTTCAAGCAGACAAAGGAGCTAGGTATCATAACATTGAGTAGACGTCTATTCACAAGTCAACACAGAGATAATTAACAAACAGTCGTCCGATTCCTCATTTATCACAGAAAAAAAAGTTAACTACAGTAATCTTCCCTCTGACCAATTCTGACATCAGACTCAATGCTTCTCCCACTTACAACAGATTTTTCTTCTGTTCTACGCTTCTTTGATGCATTTTCATTTACTTCTGGAGTTCGGCTGCGGTGTGATGGGTATTTTTCGCTGAATTTCTCTGCATATTTTTCTCCATACTTGTCTCTATCTCCAGGTGAGGTGGAAGACCTCTGGAAAAAAAATATCAAATTGCCATGATAGTTAATGTCACATATGCTATCCCAAGTAAAAGTGCTCATTCCGTGCTTAAAGTGTACAAAACAAATTATCACAAATCACATTTCAGCATTTGCCATTCAACCTTATGTTAAATGTAATATTTCCAGACTTTCTGCAATCATGGTATGTCCATTATTTCCCATGATTTGAATTCCTTCTGATCATACAGAAAATGCATGTTTGCTATCCTGAAATTTTCACTCTTCATACTGCTTAAAATGGTGTTCTGGATATCAGCCCCCAAGGTTGACTGATATTAGATGTCTAGAATATCCTTAAGTTAATTATCTGGCAATAGAGAACCTGTCCTAGATAATCTATAACCTACGTTCTGATATGCCACGGAATCCTAACTATAATTTCGTGTATTTGTATCTCAACATAGCACACATCAACTCCCACTCTGGGTTGTCTTACAATTACATTATGTACCACTTTGGTAGCTCAAACTAAATGCACTGTGACACGCTATTGTACACGACACCATTATAGTACAAGAGTATACAGAGTCTAACGAGACTAATTAATGCCACGGCTCGTTAATTGCAACCACATCACCTCGTGTTGCTTGGCAATGTAAAAGTACACCTTTGAAATCAACATCAGACAGCTGTGTGTTGAAGCCTTCTGTACTTCGGTGAGTAGCACTAGACATCGATGGACAATAATCACTTGTTTTAATTAACTTTCTCTTTATGTCCCAAGCACAAATCCTCCACTCGAAAATAATTAATACTTTTATCTTTTAAAAGCCTTTCCTCTGTTTTCACACTCTGTGTGTTAGATATGAATTCATGAGAAGGAAATACCACTGAATACCTTCACAGGATAAACCTGTCTAATCCGACACCCTGTAGCAAACACTACCCGTCTAATCCGACACCCTGTAGCAAACAATACCTGTCCAATCTGACACCCTGTATCAAACAATACCTGTCCAATCTGACACCCTGTATCAAACACTACATGTCTAATCCGACACCCTGTAGCAAGCAATACCTGTCTAATCCGACACCCTGTAGCAAACACTACCTGTCTAATCCGACACCCTGTAGCAAGCAATACCTGTCTAATCCGACACCCTGTAGCAAGCAATACCTGTCTAATCCGACACAAACAATGTATTGGTAAGATTTGACAAGCTGTCAAAATATTTATAGTTTTCAGAAAAAATTTAGTCCTAAGCTTAAAATTCTCAACATTAAATATCTGGACACATATATAATCTGAACTGCAAGCTTCCTTAAGGACCACATTGATGCATGATGTTGATATTATTTTCCACTGGACATACTTTCCAAAATAATTGCCTTCAGACTTTTCAAGTTAGGATTAAGTATTAAAGTGTGGTTGATCTGTTCATAATTTAAAACTATAATACCATTGGTCAAATGAAAAGCATTCAGAAATTGGACATATAGATGATGTAAAGCAAACTTCACTTAAATAAAAATATTTTAAGCAAAGTAATTTTGTTTACCGATAAAATGAAATGTCTCATATACCATCAAAATTTTATAGAATCTTATAAAAACATCAAATAAATATTCAAAATGGAAGTTTCAGTTCAGGAAATGGATGTCCTATTTCGTATATGTTCTAGCCTCCCTATACTTAGCTGAACATTGGAGAAATACAGCCTAAATCACTCTTTGTAACATAGCTATAAAATATGGGGAGATACTCGCTGAACTAAAATGATAGTGTTTTGATCCACCCAGGACCTATGCAGGCGCCTGATTGCAGGATGTCGGAACAGCAGCCACCGCGTACACGAGGAGACATGCTGGTCTAATAAATACCCTTGGGAGGACGTTTTATGGGGAAAAGATAAAGACAATGGTTATTGATTTCTGCCTGAAATTGCAGTCTAATCCAGTCTCTGGGGTTTCTGATGCATGCACCAAGATCTGAAATTAAATGCCATTGGTTGCTTTAATTCTTCCTTCCTAGATCTCATTACTTTTTCGATCTATTTATAGCTGTGTTCCCAAATACGTTTGTACTTCAATATATATTGATGTACATGTTACCATGGGAACAATGGATGTCAGTGGCTGCCCTGTTCTATAAATGGAAGTATATACTTCACTGCTGTTTTGACTGCTTCAAATCATATCATGTAGCATGACATACTTAATTTGATTTAATAGTGAATGACCTTGACCTTTAACCCCTTTATCCAACATAATGAGACTAAAACAGACACAGCCATTACTCTGGTATACTATATCAACGGTTTATCAATGTATTTTTAGAGGGGGGATTTTAAATAGTACTGGTATACCACAACAAAATTTACTTCTACCAAAAGACTTTGACATTTAAGCACAATTACCCCTTTCCGGATCTTTCTCATTAACCTTCATATGCAAGCTAAGTAATGCAATGAAATTGATCGTTTCTCAATGGAGTTAAAAGCCTCAAAATAGGATAATCCCACCGACAACAAGGTTTTCATTTTATTCATCCTCACTTATCCTTATACATGAATGTCTTTAATATATCAACACAATATATATATATATATATCCCTCAGCTCCCTAACACTGGGATATAGCTCAGACAAGATACGACTAGGAGCGACATCAGCGAACTTTGCGGGAGATCAGCAACTATCATCAATTTCTACCTGTATTCCCCAAGTTCAACGCCAGTATACACCCAGTACAAGGTTTATGATCGGCAAACACTTACCTAAAGCCAACAGAGCAAACAATTGGAGAGTGTTTACATTGAGAGATCTCAACACTTGCTAAGCAGTGCTGTTTGCCGATTGTTGCGATACTATATTGGTACCTGTGTCTACTGAAGGACCTGATAGGCCACCTTGGAGAGTTAAGTATCTCACATGACAAAACCGACCCCGATATCTATAGATATAGGGCTTAGGAAGGTCTCTAAACTACACAAGTGTTTAGAGGGATATACGGCTTCAAACAGCCCCTAATTTGAATGAAGTGTAAGGGGTTTAGCAGCTCTAGACAGTTCCTCATTTAAACACAAGTGTACAGATAGCCCCTAATATCAGGTAAGAAGTGTAAGGATATAAAATTAACAAAGCATAACATCATAAAAGCATGAGGGATTTTGGGGTTCAGACAGTTTTTGGGGTCAAACAGCCCTTGATATCATACCCGTTTATGGGATTTTGGAGTCAGACCAAATATAAAACAGGTTTAAGGGTATGGGCTCCAGTAATAGATTTAGGCAGTTCAAAATTTGTATAAAAGATTGAAGAGCCTCCCTTATACTTCCTTACACACAAACTGTATATAAAGGGATTAGGGGACATTAATACGGAACTACCAACCACAGCCTCTTGATATCTTACTAGATACAGGATTGCCAGGGCTTTCAACCGATCCCAAACAAGCGATCTAAAGTCTGATCCAAACTGATTGATATTTTATAGCCTCTTTATGGCCTATCTTTACATCAATAAACCTCATCAATACTTCTCAGCTACCACGAACACTGCCCAAACAAATGATCAACAATAGGTACTAATAAGCTTGCATGCAATTTTACCTGACATATCATACTCATTTAACTATCAATCTATATTAGGATAAGAATTAACCCTTTTAGACACGGTAATGCTGAAACGGCTTATGTTTTAGTTCTATCTGACCTACCACAGAAGTTAAGATTGCGTAAAATTATCTTCCCTTCTATTTATTCCAATTTATTTAGTAAGGCTTTTTTGTGTAACATTAAAGTCTGCAGGATATAATCTCCGATGAGTTTTAACAGATACTCCTCAAGTAAAAGATGATACCATTTACACGATAACTAGATTTCCTGGGTTTTTGATGAACTTCTCATTTCTCGCCAGGTTTCATATACGCTGCGATTTTATATACGGATTTCTTCACGGATATTTGTGCCTTGGTAAAGTGATGACTTGAAAGATTAGCAGATTTTTATTTTTTATAGATATTTTTGCTTCCATTAAGAAAGAGTCAGATGAAGATTGCACGATTTATTTATCAACATGAAGCCGAGCAGGTCAGGGGCCAAGAATGGCAATCCAACAGACAACAGGTGTGCCACCATCATCAAGCCAACACTCAACTTCCCATTTGCAGAGTAATCTTGAAATGAAATTCAGTAGCGCGTTTCAAGTCTGCAGATAGACATCTTTGACACAGTCAGTGCCAAACGCCTCAAACATCTCAATAAAGAATAGATTTCTGTTCTCTACAGCTTTTAACAGCTCTGGCATAATTTCCCGAGATTACTGTGTTCCACGATTACATCATGTGAGTTTCTTTGTTTTCCCCTAACCCAGCAGATCTCAAGCTTGCTCATTTATTCTCTCCCTAACCTCTTGCCAATTGAAGTATTACATTAAGGATCCCTATCTTTCTACTCTCTGCGAAATATGATTGATTAAAAACTGGCGTTTTTGTCCTTCCTCAAAATTTCTTATACAGATAGCCAAAAATGTTAGACTACAACTTTTCAAAATGATTTTTAATGAAGCTTATCTACATTCTTGTACCGCCAGATGTTAAGCCAGCTCCCGTTTTTCCTTGTGCTAGTGTAGTTGCTCGTTTTGATTGTATGAGTGGGGGCTGCCAAGTCAAAAATCCTAGAGAGAGTACATATATCTTTGTGTTCGGCAAAAAGAAATGCATGGATGGTATTTTATTTTAAGAATTAAATTTAAAAATGGCCTGGTAAAATATGCATAAGCAAAAACGGCATAAAAAGCGTTTGTTTGTGGTTTTGGTTGTGCCCGATTAGCGTCATACACTTACAGTTGTGCAGGATCAAAAAAGATTCTGAGCAAGTTCTTTCCATATGCTTAATGAGCGTTTAATGAGCTTCAGCTGAGGCACCCTTGAGATCTTATACAACCCAGTGTTATTGCCTCTAGGTTTTTTTTTTTTTTATTTTTAACTTCTCTAAACAAGTATGATTGATGAGGAACAAGTTGTAGCATCAATTTTTGCAGAAAATGTAGAAATAATTTACTAAAAAGCTTCAGAAAATTTACTGGTTTTAATTATTACTGAAACCCTTAGCTTGTTGAAATGTAATTCTCTTTTTCTGTGACAAGATTATGCAGTATTAGCAAGAAGCTCAGAGACTAAGCAGACCCAAAGGGGCTAAAATGTGTAATACAATGTTGTCGTCGATGAAGTGGAATATGCTTACTCTTCTGAAACACCTGGTCTTCCTTGTACTTTTTAAGGGTATCTGGGTAAATCAATATTGGGGTAATGTTTTTCCCTTGTATTCTAGATTTTGAATTTGAACCACAAGTATGGTTTCATCTACATATTGGTATTTATTCGACACATACAGATATCATAAATATCAGTCAGAGCAAACAAAACCATTATTTTAATATGTAACCCTTTTCTGTTTTCTAACTGTAGAAAAAGTGAATTAAAGTAGAAGAAATTCATTAGTGAATTAACAGTGAAAAAAGAAAAGCAGTTCTTGAAATTTTGTACAATGTACAATACTGAAAATTCTATTTTCCCACTTTTCCTCATAAAACCTTTAACAACAATCACATGAAAATCATCATGCGGTGAACATATTTCTAATTCCACCATTTATGTTTTTTGCGTAACATCACTCCAGACGAGTCGCATCACGATCAAACCCCCTGTGGCTATTATACCATCATTAAGTGACGCCCCACACCGTTTCATATTTTCATTGATTTTTACATTCTGAAGATTAAAAGATTGAATTTTTTTCGTCTTCTTACTATTGGCCTGTAAGATCACCCAGATTTCATGCTATTTATAGCACTTAAAGCATTTGTTGGAATCATGTTTATTTTACTTAAAAGGGTTACAACTACAAATACATCTTGTGAGTTTTCATTTCAGCTGATACCGATAGAAAACTTAATTAGAAACAATCTGGGTGAAGCGTTTACTGGATCTAATATTTATTTTAG
Source organism: Pecten maximus (assembly GCF_902652985.1). NCBI lineage: Eukaryota > Metazoa > Mollusca > Bivalvia > Pectinida > Pectinidae > Pecten > Pecten maximus. The sequence continues at coordinate 39,050,120 of NC_047023.1, read as the reverse complement.
AGGATGGCAGGCAGAAAGAGAAACACTGTTTTGTACACACACCAAGGAATGTCAAAGATAACGAAATATTTTATCAGGGAATTTTGATATGTTTAAACCTACATCACTATACCCGCCACACCACACCTATCAGAGGACTAACAACTTAATGGCTCTACAACCGCTTTTGTAGATAGAGAATAATTGTCAATAGCTGTTTGCAAAATATCTCGTGGTTGAAAACAAACATGTTAAACAAAACAATCAAAACATTGGTCTGTCAAATAAAATTAAAACGGCCCAGAGCCACCTTTCCCCCAGCAAACATTCACTTGTCCTGTTGGCCAAAGGCAATCCATTCTCCAGTGTACTTAACACCCAATGTACACAAGCGTCAATTGACAAGACAAATCCGTAGGAATCGACTTGTTCTCATCCCGAGAGGATGCAATGTTTTGTCAGGGTTTTCTGTTCAAATAGTCGGCTATATCTGAGCCGACTAACCTTGTTTAAACAGCGGTCTATGTGTAGCAAGTTTTGTGAGGCAGAAAATGAAACAAATATTCCATATAGGCCAAAGCAAATATTGCCGCAGCCTTTGTCAAGACAAGAAGCTAATATCCGATCATTCTATGCTGCCTCAAAGTGTTTACATTTAACACATCCCTGCGGGTCCACTGTGTCAAAAACTTGAAGCATGGTCAACCCCACGGAAATATTCCAAATCAAATTCTTCCTCGAAATTATCATCATTACCCTTTTCAAAGAATTATATATTTAGCTAGCTAATAATACAATTCACAAAGCTGGAAAAATTCAAACTGCATTTTTGAATAAATTTTGATAATCATAGCTATTGTGTATAATTTTAACAAACCACATGTTCATTTATGGCCTTTGTGTATGCCGCGAAATCTAACTAGTCATGTGACAGTTGGTGTAGCACCAATCATCTGTGAGGGTCAAGTCCTAAACAAAGACTTGCTCACTATACTGGTGTCTGTACAGTAGCATAATGTCCATTGATTTCTCTAGGTATGATAACTACAGAGAATGACTCGATCTAATGTGCCACATGTTTACATAATCACAATATAATCGAATAGGAAACACAAAACTATCAATTTCAGGCCAAAAAGCCAAAGAAAGACAAACAAGCATAGACAAATGGACTGGAACAGGGTTGATTTGTAATTCTTTATTCAACCGTATCCTACCTATGGTGATTTAATAGGTTTTTATTGTAACGAAAATAAAGATTGGCCTTTCTTTATTGTTAGTAGGCCTAATCAAGGATTGTATTGAGAAATACAGAGAACTAAATGGTCTATCTAAAGGCAGCTGCCTGGAGATTTAAATGTTGTCTAGACCAATGAAATAATCATCCATAATGTGAAAACTTTGTTTTAAGTGTTCAGGTAGTTTTTTAAATATATAATCACATTCAATATTATCTAGTACCGAAATCTTCAATTTTGCTCAAAATTTTAATTCAGTAATTCCTTTTAATCATTATTCACGATTTTAAACATTTTTTGAAATTAGCAACAGAAAAATAACCTAAACAACCTAAACGAGAGTATAGCTGAGTAGAATATACGCCTATCAAATGTCAGCTAATGTTATATATTATCTTGCAATGAAATAAGATTAACATCACCTCATAAGTGGTTATAGATGGCATGCTCTTTACACTACAAAGTATGGACAATGCCATACCATAATACTCCCGTCAAATTTGATAGGCTTACAAAAACATCCCATAAAAACATTGACATAACAAGTTTTATCTATTTTTTTGACCTCATTATAGATATTATATTTGATGGAAAGAAATATTTTTGTGTATGAAAAAATATTTGCCAATCTAAAAAAATATTTGCCAGAGATTTTAATTTTTTTTACTAGGTTCCCCCTATGAGCCCCATATATATTTACCTGCAGAAAGTTGTTTTTTCGTTTTGAGTATAAACTACATACAGAGTGTGTAAATATCATTATTGTTCCTTAGCAAACAACAGTATTTTCTATGTCAGTAAGCATTTTTAGGGCAAAGTGCTTGATCAATATTTAAAGTGATCCATTCAATACCTAAACCTACTGTAATAAGAAGAGGGCAGGATTTTTTCTACAGAAATTCCAACAACAGGTTTGATCCTAACACTTGGCATTATTTACCTTATAAATTCTATTAGGAGCAGAGTGTGGTGGGCATCGAGCCATGACGGAGCCTCTCTAGCTGTTAATCCTCGGCCAGTTAAGTCCTAAACCAAATATACTTAATACCTCTACATACAAAGAGGATCAGAGCTAGGGATTGACAAATATCTGTAACATCAGTTAATCTTCCCTAATACCCAATACTCCACACTTACTATGCGTGATGGATCAGGTTTGTTTGTGTTATACATGTTATGTTAAATTACCAGTGCATTGCAAAGTTTCACGTCTATCAGCAAACGTTGTTCCTTCCTATTAATGCAAATTAAATCCCATCTTTAAACACTTAAATATTTCACTCCGATTCCTATATCCCTACTCCCCTTGTACCTGAAGGCGTGTGTACTCTTCATTCAATTAAAGTTTGAATCCTTTCTTAATTTATTAGGATTTTCCACCTGCCAGGAATAGAATTTTAGAATTACACAAGTTTATTTAGGTGCATTCAACTCAATAAAACTTTAAACCTGTTGTTTCTTTGTGCTAGACAGTTCAGAATCACTTTATAAGTCTTAATTTGTTTGATGTCAACATTCCATGTCAGTAATTGGTGTTTTTGAGTCAACACGAGTCGCTAACAGTTCAATAATAGTAACTGCAATGTGACTAAGCAGTTTATTTGAGCCAATGGCCGAGTAACTGGTGCTTTAGATTTGGTGCGAGTCACCAATGCATGTTGGAGTTAACACAAGTTACTGGTGCATGTCAGGTCAAGACAATTTACTGGGAAGTTACGAGTCAATGAGTTACAAGTCAATGAGTTACCCGTTATCAAGTGAATCCAGACCAATAGGTTTGTTCCATTTAACACCAGTTGAAGTCTCTTGTATGTAGTCAAAGACAATATGAGTAAACCTCGGTAATTTTGAGTCAATATGAGTCAATATTTTGTCGTCGTAGAACCAATGTGGCTTAACCCTGCTATGTGGTAAGTCCTCTGTCCGATTTAGCATGGTTAAGCCAGATAACTCCAGGCCAACTTAAAGTATATCCACAATTAAAACTGACAAATCTAATTCAACTGGTGTTTTGGGAGGCTACAGCAATGTATTTGTCTCTTTGTGATATCACAAAACCCACGTTGACTTTATAGTGCTACCTCAATGAATGGTTTTCCGACACATATTTCAAAGCAACCATATCGGTTATAAATTCCTGAATGTTCTTTACATAATGTTTCGGCTCTAATACATTGTCTTGAATCAAACAAAACATGTAACGTTCTGGAATAAACATCGGATATACCGACTAACTACCATGTTGGGGGATATACCGACTAACTACCATGTTGGGGGATACACCGACTAACTACCATGTTGGGGGATATACCGACTAACTACCATGTTGGGGGATATACCGACTAACTACCATGTTGGGGGGTATACCGACTAACTACCATGTTGGGGGGTATACCGACTAACTACCATGTTGGGGGATATACCGACTAACTACCATGTTGGGGGGACATACCGACTAACTACCATGTTGGGGGATATACCGACTAACTACCATGTTGGGGGATATACCGACTAACTACCATGTTGGGGGATATACCGACTAACTACCATGTTGGGGGGTATACCGACTAACTACCATGTTGGGGGATACACCGACTAACTACCATGTTGGGGGATACACCGACTAACTATCATGTTGGGGGATATACCGACTAACTACCATGTTGGGGGGATATACCGACTAACTACCATATTGGGGGGTATACCGACTAACTACCATGCTGGGGGGTATACCGACTAACTACCATGTTGGGGGATACACCGACTAACTACCATGTTGGGGGATACACCGACTAACTACCATGTTGGGAGATATACCGACTAACTACCATGTTGGGGGGATATACCGACTAACTACCATATTGGGGGGTATACCGACTAACTACCATGTTGGGGGGTATACCGACTAACTACCATGTTGGGGGATATACCGACTAACTACCATGTTGGGGGATATACCGACTTACTACCATGTTGGGGGATATACCGACTAACTACCATGTTGGGGGGTATACCGACTAACTACCATGTTGGGGGATATACCGACTAACTACCATGTTGGGGGGTATACCGACTAACTACCATGTTGGGGGATATACCGACTAACTACCATGTTGGACGATATACCGACTAACTACCATGTTGGGCGATATACCGACTAACTACCATGTTGGGCGATATACCGACTAACTACCATGTTGGGGGATATACCGACTAACTACCATGTTGGGGGGTATACCGACTAACTACCATGTTGGACGATATACCGACTAACTACCATGTTGGAGGATATACCGACTAACTACCATGTTGGGGGATATACAGACGTAACTACCATGTTGGGGGGTATACCGACTAACTACCATGTTCGGAGATATACAGACATAACTACCATGTTGGACGATATACCGACTAACTACCATGTTGGGGGATATACCGACTAACTACCATGTTGGGGGATATACCGGCTAACTACCATGTTGGGGATATACCGACTAACTACCATGTTGGACGATATACCGACTAACTACCATGTTGGGGGGTATACCGACTAACTACCATGTTGGGGGATATACCGACTAACTACCATGTTGGGGGATATACCGACTAACTACCATGTTGGGGGATATACCGACTAACTACCATGTTGGGGGATATACCGACTAACTACCATGTTGGGGGATATACCGACTAACTACCATGTTGGGAGATATACCGACTAACTACCATGTTGGACGATATACCGACTAACTACCATGTTGGGGGATATACCGGCTAACTACCATGTTGGGGGATATACAGACGTAACTACCATGTTGGGCTCACTCCTTACCGTATAATAACATTCTTATTTAACCTATCAATTACTCCTTTATACTAAAAATTTTGATATCATGATTCTGTTCCAGTTCACAAAGAAAATACCATTAACGTTTAATTGAATAGTTTAAGTAAATGATCCAACACCTACATAATCGCTAGATAATGGTCTGCCGTACCCAAAGAGAAATGGAGTAAGACTGACATGTATATATATATACGTCGTATTATATTATTAATTCCTCGGATCATTAAACACAGGATTATTAACTAAAGTAGCCTAAGTGAGGGATTAATATAAAGAAGTAAAGCCAGGGAGGACAATTTAATTTCCTCTACATTTGATACATTGGATTTTAGATATATCTACAAACCAAACATAGAAAACCGTAACAAATTACTTACATGTTTTTCGTCTGTTTGCCCATCAGAAGGAAAATGAAAGGAAGAGAGAGAAAAGCACATGTTTATTATTGATAATCTGGTTGCATAACAATCAATGAACTTGATTATATTTACACAAAGACACAACTGTGGATACAAAATCCTACATTTATTGATTCAGTTAACAGTTCCACATTTGACTGACTCCAACAGTATCATTTAAACACCTACCTGGGAACATGTTAATCCAATTAACTCGTGAGCGTAATAATTCCTTCAAACAAATCACTATTTATAACCAGGAATGTTGTCTTATATTACACATACATAAAATCTTAATGAATCACTTGGTTTCAAGCACCAAATAACCAAATCGATTTTGATACAAATTGGTCCAACTATATTAAGAGATGAATATATGTTAAATTAATTTTTGTTATAGCTTTGCAACTACTTTTCTTCTAAATCACTATATATATGTAATTTTCCTGGCAACTTTTCATTCATAAATCAATCCATTGCCAAATTTCATTATAGTGCCAATTTCTTAGTGGCAGTATAATGGTATGTGACCATTGACCCTGTTTGAGTTGATACTGACCTTTTTCCTCCTTGAGTGAGTTGAGGTGTGTGGAAAGCCCGAGGGCACTGTGTCCGGTGAGGGCGAGAAGGGTGGAGGCAGTACTAGAGGGTAGCCCTGGGGGCTGTAGTCCGGGGGGATGGGGAGGCATCGGGAAGGGTGGGGCTCCATGTGCATGGGCACCTGCCAAGTGCTGGCCAGCCTGCATCTGCTGCTGTAAATAATCATACCAAAGATTTCCTGAAAGTTTTCTCTTCCATCGACAGGTGCAACGTAAATACAAACACAGGTGCAACGTAAATACAAACACAGGTACAATGTAAATACAAACAACAGGTACAACGTAAATACAAACACAGGTGCAACGTAAATACAAACACAGGTAACTAAACAGGTACAAATATTCCTCAGGGTATCTAATCAAATGGTGATAATACACAAAACATAATGTAAGTAATTTACTACCTTCATTGGTATTTCATGGAAATCTTCGAACATAGCGAAGATTGAGAGAATGTAATAACAACACTATATCATGATGATTGTGAAGAAGAATCTGACACTTACAAATGGTCTATTAAAGAATAACACTCACAGATTGGCAAGTTTTATGATAAAAATCAATCAAAATTTTATGCACATGATTTATTATCAAGAAAAAAGGATAATGCAATTAAATAAAGAAAATAAAGAAGAACTAGTCAGATTTTCAACTTCAAAATAAAAATCGCACAAAAATGTAAACAAAGATTTTTTTCACCACAATATAGTGAAACAATATCCAACCACAAAAATAATGATTCAATTCAAAAATTAAAATCATGAAAATTTCTTCAAGTGGAATCCACAAATAGAAATAAATATCAAAGAAATTTATAGCAGATCCACTCAAGCCAGCATATTCCCTATCATCACTACCCAAGTAAATTAAGATAAATTGGATGTTTAGTCAATTTTTTCTCTTAAAAAATGTCAAGAATTACCAGAATTTGTAAAAGTAACATTAATCCAGATTCGGATATCTTGAGGGTTAATATCTTGGTCCTGCACAAATCAACCGCATTGATTGAGATGTTAACATTGTAACACCTGCATATTTTAACTATTAGTGTAAACTTCCGTTAAAGCAGATGATGACGAAGCAAAAACCCTCCGTCACTTAATCAACCCTCCGTCACTTAGTCAACCCTCTGTCACTTAGTCACCCTCCGTCACTTAATCAACCCTCCGTCACTTAGTCAACCCTCTGTCACTTAGTCAAACAGAAAGTTATATCGGATATATATACTCCTGTATGGTCTGAAATAGGTTGTATAGATAAATTTCCCTTTCAAAATCAGTATCTCCTAGCTACAAAACAGTTTGTTTAATACTATAATTTGTGAAGAATTTGAGATTGTATCTTATTACCAACTCCTAATCTATACACATATAAAGCAGATCGCCAAACGGTAATTTACACTAAAATGCTTATAACATGCATGGCCAAAACATGGTAGAATTTGTTTTTGTAATCATGCTCTCTACAGTAAACATACTTGTATCAGCAGATGTCTTTATTTATTAGTGCAGACTTCAGTTTATATTGCTACAAGAATAATCCAAATTCAGAAAAAAACTATAACTACGCATTTTCTTGACAGCAAAAGGTCCAAAAAGCATGTATGCTTCACAAATTATCAATCATTTCTGGCATTAAAATACACTTTTATTTGATTCATTGGGAAAACATTTTTTTATTTGAGGTTGTATCTTTTAAAACTTTTCATTAATTATTTTTCTATAGCTTCATATTATTTGTCTGCACCAATAAATCAGGATTAGACCAATCTAAGTATGTTTACAGTAAAAACTCAAACATCAAGGGGAGATTACTTACCCCAATGATAGCATTGAGTTCTGTCATAGTCACCTGTTTGGCTCTTTCTACTGCTGCCGCCACTTGCTGCTGATGCTGAAACAACACAAAACAATATTACCTTATTTGGTGTTATATTTTAATGATCAACAACATCTGAACTTCTCTGGTGGTAGCTTTTAATGATAAAATTTCTGATCTTGTTTGGCGCTATCATTTAATGATAACAACATCTGACCTTATCTGGAGTTATCTTTTAATGACAAACAACATCTCACCTTATCTGGAGACAAACAACATCTAACCTTATCTGGAGACAAACAACATCTAACCTTATTTGGTGTTATCTTTTAATGGTAAAACTTCTGACCTTATTTGATGTATACTGTAATGTTTCAATGATAAAACATTTAAACTTATTTGGTGTTATATTCTAAATGATTAACAACAACTGACCTTGTTTAGAATTATCCTTTTTAGAAAAAGCTCTGATCTTATTCTAATTTGCCCCCATACCACTCATAATATCCCCATACCACTCATAATGTCCCCATACCTCTCCTAATGTCCCCATACCACTCATAATGTCCCCATACCACTCATAATGTCCCCATACCACTCATAATGTCCCAAAACCACTCATAATGTCCCCATACCACCCATAATGTCCCCATACCACTCATAATGTCCCAATACCAATCACAATGTCCCCATACCAATCATAATGTCCCCATACCACTCATAATGTCCCCATACCAATCATAATGTCCCCATACTACCCATAATGTCCCCATACCTGACTCATAATGTCCCCATACCACCCATAATGTCCCCATACCACCCATAATGTCCCCATACCACTCATAATGTCCCCATACCACTCATAATGTCCCCATACCACCCATAATGTCCCCATACCACCCATAATGTCCCCATACCACCCATAATGTCCCCATACCACCCATAATGTCCCAATACCTGACTCATAATGTCCCAATACCACTCATAATGTCCCCATACCACTCATAATGTCCCCATACCACTCATAATGTCCCAATACCACTCATAACGTCCCCATACCACTCATAACGTCCCAATACCACTCATAATGTCCCCATACCACCCATAATGTCCCCATACCACCCATAATGTCCCCATACCACTCATAATGTCCCCATACCACCCATAATGTCCCCATACCACTCATAATGTCCCCATACCACCCATAATGTCCCCATACCACCCATAATGTCCCCATACCACTCATAATGTCCCCATACCACTCATAATGTTCCCATACCACCCATAATGTCCCAATACCACTCATAACGTCCCAATACCACTCATAATGTCCCCATACCACCCATAATGTCCCCATACCACTCATAATGTCCCAATACCAATCACAATGTCCCCATACCACCCATAATGTCCCCATACCACCCATAATGTCCCCATACCACTCATAATGTCCCTATATCACCCATAATGTCCCCATACCACTCATAATGTCCCTATATCACTCATAATGTCCCCATACCACTCATTATGTCCCCATACCACTCATAATGTCCCCATACCACTCATAATGTCCCCATACCACTCATAACGTCCCAATACCACCCATAACATCCCCATACCACCCATAATGTCCCCATACCACTCGTAATGTCCCCATACCACTCAAAATGTCCCAATACCACCCATAATGTCCCCATACCACCCATAATGTCCCAATACCACTCATAATGTCCCCATACCACCCATAATGTCCCCATACCACCCATAATGTCCCCATACCACTCATAACGTCCCAATACCTGACTCATAATGTCCCCATACCACCCATAATGTCCCCATACCACTCATAATGTCCCCATACCACTCATAACGTCCCAATACCTGACCCATAATGTCCCCATACCACTCATAACGTCCCAATACCCGACTCATAATGTCCCCATACCACTCATAATGTCCCCATACCACTCATAACGTCCCAATACCTGACTCATAATGTCCCCATACCACTCATAATGTCCCCATACCACTCATAATGTCCCCATACCACTCATAACGTCTCCATACCACTCATAATGTCCCCATACCACCCATAATGTCCCCATACCACCCATAATGTCCCCATACCACTCATAATGTCCCCATACCACTCATAACGTCCCAATACCACCCATAATGTCCCCATACCACTCATAATGTCCCCATACCTCTCATAATGTCCCCATACCTCTCATAATGTCCCCATACCACTCATAACGCTAATTTAAATCTATGAACGACATAGATATGGCTACAAATCGGTAACAAGTGTAATTATATAGCTCTGTAATAAAGTCTGTTTAAATATGATAAATGTAAATATTGATATGAGTGTGTGGTTGATGTTAGTGTGAACACTAACAGCTTTGTTTACACAAGCCAGAACCTAAATCCTACTATTGACATGGGAGTGTATCTAATAGCTCAATCAATGCTAGACCTTAAACAAATGTCATCGCATTTCTTTGTTCTCCTGTGTTTCATAGAATTACAGTCAAGATTATTTTTGTAAATTTATAAAAGCCATTTTTAGAATGTATTCTTTGTTGCGTGATTCCTATACATGCAATCCAATAGGGATACATCAACAGTAATTTAAGTTTACTGACATTAAAAACACCAATCTGTACTCTGTGGTAAGGGTGGGGTACTGAGTGGGAGCAGTAATATGAGAAATCCATCATAAATTAAGTAAAATAATTACTTCTCCATTCCCATTATTTACTTCTAAAATATCACTTCCTAAAGTATTCAAATAAAACCTGTGATCAACATTCCAGCTAATTAATTCCTACTCCGATGTTGTGAAGTAGCATTCCACTATCATCCATCATCCTCACCCATATTTTTAACTTTCTGCAATGCCATCCTCTAGTCTCAAGTCAGCCCTCATCAGAAATCTTTTTTGTTTAGTCCCAAACTCAGTTACCTAAATAATTGTGCACCCCTCCCCATTATATCCTTACCCCCCACCCCCAAATTACTTCTTTGACCCTCTCCTCAAAAAAAACTATACCCCCCCCCCCCCCATAAGTCAGTCATCTCTTTACCTTGCTTCAGTCTGAAGACATATCACCCCCCCCCCCCCCCCCCAATAAGTCAGTCATCTCTTTACCTTGCTACAGTCTGAAGACATATCACCCCCCATATACCCCCCCCCCCCCAATAAGTCAGTCATCTCTTTACCTTGCTACAGTCTGAAGACATATCACCCCCCATATACCCCCCCCCCCCCCCCCCCCAATAAGTCAGTCATCTCTTTACCTTGCTACAGTCTGAGGACATATCACCCCCCCATATACCCCCCCCCCCCAATAAGTCAGTCATCTCTTTACCTTGCTACAGTCTGAAGACATATCACCCCCCATATACCCCCCCCCCCCCCCCCCCCCCCCCCCCCCCAATAAGTCAGTCATCTCTTTACCTTGCTACAGTCTGAAGACATATCACCCCCCATATAGCATTCCTTAGTAATTACATTGGATGATAACTATAATTGGGGCCGTCTGGGATGAGGAGGGGTTACAGAGTCTGGGTTAAAGGACATGCATTGATCTGGACAGCTCTCCCCTCCCCGCTAACTAGACTCTGAGCCAAGCACCTGCTCCTCATCATCAATCTGCCACAATGTCAAGGATCAGCATCAGTTCATCAACCTCAACATTTTGTCCACCAAACACTGCCATTTAAAAATCGGATGCAGTGTCTGGAGGAGAGAATTTATAACTTCAGTTTTGTTTAAATTTCACTGTAATTATAACCTGATCAATAGTGATGATAATCACTTTCACTTTCGGAATCGATAATCAAAAATTTGAAATTGATTATCGTTTATAATCGGTTTTCTAAATTTAGTACAGAATTGCCCTTTTGTAGAAAATTTATGTATCACAAGTACATTTATTACATGCCTTAGCCTTGGTTGTGTATAGATATATATGTGATAGGATACGATGTCCACAAATTTTCAATTTAGACAATTTATATTTTAAGGTGTTATCCAACCTATATATATATAGCTAATGTACCAAACGATTGGTGTTTTCTTGCACAATGTGCAAGCTTGGCTTGGCTTGTTTGGTTTGTTTTGTTTAACGTCCTATTAACAGCCAGGGTCATTTAAGGACATGCTAGGTTTTGGAGGTGGAGGAAAGCCGGAGCACCCGGAGAAAAACCACCGGCCTAAACGTAGGTTTTGAACTCTTTGTAGGTTTGGAACTCGCAACCCAGTGGTGGAGGGCTAGTGATAAAGTGTCGGGACACCTTAACCACTCGGCCACCGCGGTCCAGAGAGAAATGGAATAACCTTAACATAAGTTCACGTCCTGAGAGAGAAATTGAATAAGCTGAACATATGAACTTACCTCCTGTCAGTGTGACAGAAATGGAATAACCTGAACATATAGACTTACCTCCTGAGAGAGAAATGGAATAACCTGAACATATGAACTTACCTCCTGAGAGAGAAATGGAATGACCTGAGCACAAATAGCATTCAGCCTCTTAGCAATTTCAGTCTGAAAAATACAAAAAGGTGTGTTAATTTCAACAAATAAATTAATGTACCGGGTATAACAAATTCAAGGTTACTATGAAACCAGTCAAATACAGTACCGGGTAGAATCGACCGCCCTGTACTGGTTTAATGTGCATGATTCTGCACATTTTCAGACAAAGTGTTCAAGAGCCGTCAAAAGGAGCTCGAGGGCCATCTTCAGTTTTCATGTGCTATAAGTATTCTGCTAAGTACTATAAAACTGCCCTCCTCTCCCATGATGGTTCAAAATTTTGTGGTTTTACCAAAAGATTGAAGCAAAAATCATGTGTCTAGAATGGAAATTGAAGCAGACAATAACTGTCCCTATCATTTAACTTTTGGTAAACAGTATACATGGATCTGTTTTTCAGGATACAAAGTATCTCATTTTCAACTGTACAAATTCTAAAGATCATTGTCCATATACCTATATATCACCTAGAAGTATACAGTAGTCGTGACGATCACCTAAGTATACAGTAGTCTTGGTGATGGAAATCTATCTGACACTAGGATACACATGACTTTAACTCATTGTTGGTATCATAATGTAGACTTGCCCAGAATTTGAATACATTTAGCTGTAAAATTTTAAGATTTTGTCCTCCTGATGAATCCCAAAGCTTTAAGCAAAATGGTCAACCATTATAAAAGAAAAACAAATTATCCTGGGCTTGTTGTGATTGACTACTTTTCTTTGTCCCTCTTTCTCAATCGTCCCGCGTATCGGGAGGTATCAAAGGATCATCCCGCGTACCGGGAGGTAATTCCACGGATCATCCCGCGTACCAGGAGGTATCCAAGCAAGGGACATAAGGAACCCAATGAACTACAAACCATGCTGTTGGCCCTACCTCTGAGTCAATATTTTAGGATTGTCTTCAAATTCTATCAGCAAAAATTTATAATCCTCTTGAAAATTAACAATTTTAAAAATGTTGTTGATGTACACTCTTCAGCACTGATCTCAACAATTATCTTAAACAAAAGTGGATGCGAAGACAGTAACCATCTCCAGGAAGTTGAGGAAAGTGAAAATCCAAATTTTCTATATATATTTTTGGAATTTAAAGAGTTTGTATGAACATGACACCAGATCATGTTTGTGTCCTGTCCGTGATATCAGATATCACAATCGAAAGGGAAGTCCTGTTGTGTGGCAAGTACATATCATAACTGTCTAGTTCCAATTTCATCTGCTACTTGAGAAATTTCCGGTTGTTTTTACATGAATTTCATGGGAATATGACTGAATCAAGTACAATTGACAATACTACAATATACCACAGGCTATTAGTAAGGACATCCCAACAAATTCTAACATTAAAATAAATTGGGCTAAACTCATTGAGGAATGATGTGCTTCAGGGATGATATCTTAAGCTGCTACCCCCATTTCTATCTAGGTAATGTTGAGGCTCGTCATACTTCTACAGACTTATAATCGATATTCCAAATTTTAACAGAATTGAAACAAAAGTGTAAACCAACAACTATTTGGTTTGGCCTACTCAAATATGAGCCATTATTAAAATGAGTACTTGATATGAATTTCTAGGGCATGAACCACAAAAAAAAACCTTATCAGAAAATTATTTACATATTCATGACTAAGCTTAATGATAATTACAGATAATAGGTCATGCCTGCATAAAGTACATCTGTCATCTATAACGAGGGCTGAAATGTCTAGTTCTTGTTGCATGATTATATCTGCATATTTCTTAATTTTTTCCGCTGTATCAAATTAAAAGGCATTAAAAATATCATAATATAAACCACACTTTAAATACTAAGAGTATTCTCTATTAAAAACAAAACATTGAAACAAAAAAAACACAATTCTTTAATTAAAATCTGTTCAATCAAAGTCTAAAATTTCTGCAAGTAGATAAACTAATTATGCTTTAATCACTAAAGTCTGGGAGCTACCTGGATAATTTGGGTGGTTAGCTAACTTGTTCTGTATGTCGAGCAAATCTTAAATTGGAATTCCTAAGGTAAGCATGCAAGTATATATACCCAACAGTAATTAGCAATTAGAAAACGATAAATATGTATTTAGTATGCATGGTTGTGGTGTATATCTCATTACCATATTACCTTGCTGTAACGCTTTATAAACTTGTTTAACTTATAGGATCAGGTTGGCTGTTAAGTAGCTGATTATTATGAAACCAGACTTTTATTCCCCTCTCCCAAACCTCTTGCCTTTAATTAAAAACCATATTTCCATTTTAAATTCAAAACCTTTAACATATGCAGACAGAATATTTTGTATTAAGACTTTAGTCCTTGAAGAATTGTATGTACATATTTTTTGTCTTTTGAATTTGCTTTCAGATAAAAACAAATTTCAAATTATTATCTAGCAAACTTGCAAACTGCAATAGAAATATTTATGATAAAAAAACAAACAAAAATATAAAAAGAAATTAAATCATTATCTTTCAACAAACAGTTGAAATGTCAATAAATAAAGGGTGCTATATTGACAACCCTTCATTTCCCCTAAAAGGGATTACTGGTAGCGTTGGTAGAGCCATGTTGACATAGAACACATACTAGATCTGAAAGTTTACAACCAGATAAGAGGGCCACCTTTGTTTTCTTACTCTATTGATTTCAGTCTATCTGGCCTTCTTACCTCTCAAGTGTTTGCCCACATTCCAGTCAACAATGCCATGTCGACCGAGAGCTAGTTTATTCAGATATTAGCTATAAAATTCTTATCGATTTTCCATTACAACTTTCATTAAATAAAGTTATTGACCAAAAAATGCAAGCTGGCTGGCTCACAATCTACATCCCAGTTAGCTGTCATAGCAGCACCTCTTAGGGGCTGGGTTTCCATGGAAATCGTATTTGCTCTAAAAGATTATCAATGCTAGTAAAATGGAGGAATCTATTCCCCATATTGATTTTATGTTCCTTCTTTATGCGTAGCAGCGTTTAGATTGCAATGTCTTAAATGGAGATATAACATCACTGGCCGCCATCTTAATCAAATACTGGAATGGGTTTGGGTACACCTTCTGGGAGACCTTTAGCTACTTGCACTGCATTTCAAAACATTTTCATTAACCCTTGGGTATGTTATGGTAAAATGAATGCAGCTTTGATCAGCTACGTCTCTGTTTTCTCTCAGTGGAAATATACACATTTATATAGCCCATTGTTCCAACAGTGCTTAAAAATTTGATCATTGAGAATTGAGGTTTTAATGCCAGTTCAATCGAAAAAAAAGTTGATGTATTCTTTAAGAAGTTTTTTATTTTGAAATAAAAATAGGTTGGCTGGTGTCCTCTGCAATCGATACTCTTAATGGAATGACTTCAACATTATCCTCAGGCTGTATTGCTAGTTTAATCCAGCAACGGGATGAACAAGTGAGGCAGACGAGATCTGTCTAAATGCTCAAAAATGGATGTACATTAAATCACTAGAAAACTAGATCTCGTCTAAATGCTCAAAAATGGATGTACATTAAATCACTAGAAAACTAGATCTCGTCTAAATGCTCAAAAATGAATGTACATTAAATCACTAGAAAACTAGCAATCATATCAAACTATCATATCGGACACAATTTGGATATAAATTCATATACTATACAGTAGCATAAGGGATGGTTCTACAGAAAACTAATGTGGCGTTTATGTCATATGACAATTGTTTAAAAAAAATAATTTAAGAAGAGGAACAACTGAAGCCAGGTTCCAAATTATGAACTAAGCAGGAAATAGGTTCTTGGAGAATTTCTGGAGATTTTAACTTGTTTAAATTTACTTCAATTTTTAAAAAAATGCATGCGTCAGCAATCCCCTATCCATTGATCACTTTACTAGGAAGATATATTTATTGAAGATTATTATTACCTATCTCTTAAACATACTCCGTTTAGACAAGATTGGGTTTTTAACATGTTTGCACAAATGTGTCATGAACTTTTTCATTATATGATATCCTATCTGACACGAAAATGTGGCGTTATCTTGTTAAAATGTCACCACAAATTGATAAGTTAGAGCCCCTTCATTCGCTAATGTGGATAATATCAACATGTAATTGTATGCTCCCAACTTCTGTGACTAGCTCCAGTTAAACTGTCATTTCTACATCTTTTAATCATTTCAATGCTTTTTATACATGTAAACATTATACCTATAACAAAGATTCCAAAAATTTACAAAAATTTTATTTTGACCTTCAATTTCATTTTATGTTAAACCAATATAAAAAATGTCAGAAATATACTTGTTTGTTGGGTTTTATTATCCAATTGAACAGCCAGGCCAGGGTCATTTTTTATCCAATTGAACAGCCAAGCCAGGGTCATTTTTAGGTGGGGGGTCTCCTTGTCCATAGTAGCTGGTGGCTACCTCAATGATACAGGAATCATGCTATCTAGTGTCAAAATGTCATGTAAAGGACAGTCTGTGATCTCAACTTCCTGAGAAATACAAATCTCTCCAGGTAGGGACAGAACTACACATACCTTATCTAACTGAGGCTTTGAACAATATTTGTGTAGACATTAGCTCTCTATCATTCATTCCGAGTCAAAGTTTTCAGTGTGGTAGCAGATGTCACCAGCAACAACTTAATGTCAAGTTATCGACTAGTATAACCATGTCCATTTATAGATAATATATATATGTGCATCTATTGCCACCTATGGGTGACCCTTCTATTCTTGCCATCTAGAATCCAACTGGTGTCCATCCAGTGACCTAGTGACCACATCAAGCCATCACTAGTACCTGGCGACCATATCCAGTCCACTAGCACCTAGTAACCATATCTAGTCCTCTATTAGCACTTAGTGACCATATCCAGCCAGCTATCTCTAGTCCCTAGTGACCATATCTAGTCCTCTATTAGCACCTAGTAACCATATCTAGTCCCTATTAGCACCTACTGATCATATCCAGCCAGCCATCACTAGTCCCTAGTAACCATATCCAACCAGCCACCACTAATCCAGTCCACTAATACCTTATATCCAGTCCACTAGAACCTGACGAATAGTGACCTATCCTTTAGCACCTAGCAACCATATCCAGTCCTCTAACACCTGCCACCTAGTGATTATATCCAGTCCTCTATGTCACCAACACAGGCAGGAGACCAAATGTCTTAGACAAATTAGTAAGTTACAACGTTAGTGACCAACAGAGGCAGGAGACCAAATGTCTAAGACAAATCCGTAAGTTACAACACTAGTGACCAACAGAGGCGGGAGACCAAATGTCTAAGACAAATCCGTAAGTTACAACGTTAGTGACCAACAGAGGCGGGAGACCAAATGTCTAAGACAAATCCGTAAGTTACAACGTTAGTGACCAACAGAGGCAGGAGACCAAATGTCTAAGACAAATCCGTAAGTTACAACACTAGTGACCAACAGAGGCGGGAGACCAAATGTCTAAGACAAATCTGTAAGTTACAACGTTAGTGACCAACAGAGGCAGGAGACCAAATGTCTAAGACAAATCCGTAAGTTACAACACTAGTGACCAACAGAGGCGGGAGACCAAATGTCTAAGACAAATCCGTAAGTTACAACACTAGTGACCAACAGAGGCGGGAGACCAAATGTCTAAGACAAATCCGTAAGTTACAACGTTAGTGACCAACAGAGGCGGGAGACCAAATGTCTAAGACAAATCGGTAAGTTACAGCACTAGTGACCAACAGAGGCGGGAGACCAAATGTCTAAGAGAAATCGGTAAGTTACAGCACTAGTGACCAACAGAGGCGGGAGACCAAATGTCTAAGACAAATCGGTAAGTTACAGCACTAGTGACCAACAGAGGCGGGAGACCAAATGTCTAAGAGAAATCAGTAAGTTACAACTCTAGTGACCAACAGAGGCGGGAGACCAAATGTCTAAGACAAATCGGTAAGTTACAACTCTAGTGACCAACAGAGGCGGGAGACCAAATGTCTAAGACAAATCGGTAAGTTACAGCACTAGTGACCAACAGAGGCAGGAGACCAAATGTCTAAGACAAATCCGTAAGTTACAGCACTAGTGACCAACAGAGGCGGGAGACCAAATGTCTAAGACAAATCGGTAAGTTACAACTCTAGTGACCAACAGAGGCGGGAGACCAAATGTCTAAGACAAATCAGTAAGTTACAACTCTAGTGACCAACAGAGGCGGGAGACCAAATGTCTAAGACAAATCGTACAACGTTAGTGACCAACAGAGGCGGGAGACCAAATGTCTAAGAGAAATCAGTAAGTTACAACTCCACATCCAATTAAAAGACACAATCTGCCTCAACCTGCCCAGTTGACTACATCAATTCCCAGCAGATCGGCAGCAGCCAATGAATTGATGTGTTCACACTTGCTAGTAACAAGGTTGGGTTAATGAACGACTTGGGCTAAACACTTTCCTGAGGAAGGCAGCATCACTTTCATTGATCCAATACTGCAAAACCTTACAAGTAATTCTAGGAATTTCAATATATTATATATACAGAGTATCTAATATTGAAACTTTCTGTTTTAAGAGTTTGGCTGCAGTGCAGTGGTATACCCTGGGTAAGCTGCAGGTTTTTTCTTGCAAGGCGATTAGGTGTGGTAGATGGTAGATCGTTGGTTTGAAGCCCAGTTAGGGAACAAGTCATAAAACAGCTTCCTTTGTCCTCTGTTTACTATCTAATATATATAGGTCTTTACCTGCCAATTCTTTGCCACAAAGGTCATTGTTACTCAGATTTCAAAGATTATAATACTTTCTCCTTGATATGTCATTTTCTGCTGTAAATATATGTATTTTGCTGTGAAGATAATTTCAGTATTCTGCCCAAGTGTTTAATACCAATACATTGCACATCTCAATCCAATTTTAACATTTTATATCAATTTGAATTTAGATAACTTTCAATCCAGATTTCCACATTTTTGGTCCCAAACTGAAAAAGTCCTAGCCATTTTTATATTCAGCATTCTCAATATAATGCATCTTTTACCAATTCAAAATAATATCTGCAATAGATCTACACATCCCCTTTTGTACAAATGCACTGTAACTAGTGTAAGGCAACAGAGAAAAAAATTTCTGTAAGCACTTATGTTTTCTGGTGTAAGCAGTGTTGTTAATATTCTGCTGTTATAGTCATGTAAATAAGGGTGTCTGTTGTCCCGAGGTATGTGGGCACCAGCTGTGCATTACATCTAATACAGCCCTACTTTTCTGATCAGAGACAGATCTGCCAGCTTACCCTCTCAAATGTCCAGCTTTGTACTGCCTGGACCAAGCTATTGATTGATGGAGAGAGCATGCAAGTTGTGTGTACAATTTTTTTGTGTGTCAAACACACTAGACTCGGTAGGCCCCGCCTCCTAGCACATTAGGCCCCGCCTCCTGAGGATATTGAAAAACTTATCACAGCCCAATTACACTTGTACAAGAGATCTACAGCTTTTCCACAGTCAGGAGTCAGGACTATCCATTACACACAAATACCTCCATGTAATCACAGCCTAGATAGGAGAAAAATTATCTCTTTCTTTGGTATATATATATATATATATATGTATGTTGTCTGGTTGGAGATTTTCTCTGTTACAAGTGAGTCACTGTAAGTCAGCAGGAGTTTCACCACCTCTTTACAAACATAAAAAAGTGACACACCCTCACAGAAAAAATGGGGTCTGTCCCATGGAGAATGGAACCCATTGTGTTACCCCGACAAGACACACAAAGGGCCGACTTGAAATATGGGAGGAGTCAATGTTTGAAACCCTTGGGATCTCACCAAACCAGCATCTGGAAAATCTGTTTCACAATTTTTATCACACTTTCTGTACTTATGGGATGGTTCTAAATCTTTTTTATTTTGAAAGCTTCGACAGCTTAATAATAATTCTGGAAAGTCTGGTGTAAACCTGTGAGGGATTAAATGAACCCCTTTTTATTCCAAGTGGAAGGAGAGGGAGGCTGAATCTCCAGTTTCCTTAAACCCTGTGCTCTAATACTGATAAAACGTCCTTAACTCGACCAGTTACAAAACGTTAAGTGCAGTCATTTAGAGATCACATTACCCCACAATGTTATCAAGTGTATACCTAGATCATGTGACCCAATGCATACCTAGATGGCGATTAGTTTGTATAGGGGAGCTCTTATCGGCAAAAAAATGTGTATCACCTTTAGTTATTCGTCTATTTATGCACCGACACAGTATCTCTGTTTACCTGTGTATGTTACACCTGTGAAACCCCCTACCGATTAGTTATCTTAACACAACTCACCTGTTTATGCATTTCCACATTTAATCCATAGGACATCTCGTAATACTGGAAAAATAATATTACACTTAATAATTAGTATGTTTATTAAAATGTCATCAATTTAATATATTGGAGGTAGTTTTTAATTGCCTGATGTTATTGATCTGTTGAACAAATTTAATTGCAGGCTTTGCCTCCTTCAGCTATAAATAAAATAATGAGCATAATGGTAAATTAATGCTTGTCATAAGAAAACATTAAATTAAACTGAAACTTAAATTTGACTAAAGCCAACCAAAATATCAATTATCCCTTTTTTCATCCAAAAATTAATCATGCTGTGTATGAAATGTTATATATATATATATATACGATGTATATAAATGTGGATTTTTTTTATATGTTTTTGTTTCTTCTATTAGACAATTAAACAAATAGGGCAATGAAACTCGAGACAAATCCGACCTAGGAAACAGTGTCATGTAGCACAAGGTAATTACATAACTATTGGGGCTATGAGCCCACATTAACTCGCCCCTGTGTACATGTGTATGTCAGTAATTTGGTTTTAGCCGAGATGCCCAGTCGACAGTGATTTTTCTGTGTGTAAAACTAAACACGTCGCTTCTACAATGTGTATGAGTCACGTCACTTTACGTTACAGCCAGTTAACGGGTCACGACCCTAGCGATATCACAGGGGACTAAAATTAATTCAATTAGAACGAATCAATTTACCTAACGTGCAGCCATAACACAGCCAAGTTTTACACGCGCAACCTACACAGTCGATATAAGTTTTCCCTTCACAAAAACATGTTGTTTTTTCATGTCTGGGTGTGTGATCATGACCGTGTGATGTACGTGTAAAAATCAAATGTTTTACAGCATTCATGAGACAATATTTCAAAAAATGCTGTTAGATAATTTGTATAAATCTTATCTAGACTTTTTACAACCATTAGACTCACTAGTCTAGATCAAAGCAAAATCGTTAAAATATTCTTAACAGGGTTACGCCTGACTGCGTGTGAACTTACCATAACATAGTGTCGTTGCATTTCTGTCTTTTCCTGAGCCAGTTTCTCGCATTCCATTTTTAAACTAGACAATAAAACAAAACACCAGCTTGTATTAGGGTCTCACAATGCTGTGCAAGCACTTGTTAATTTATTATTTGTTCTTAGTTCACTTTGACCTAAATTAGACCAGATGCTTAATGTCGTTTATGACTATGATAATGCGGTTTTCGGTATATATATCAGTAGGCCTATATGTAGGCAATCGAGATACACACACATTTACATATATTGTAGGCCCTAGTCGTTAAAATATTAAGTCTAATTGGAGAGTTAAGCATCCAAGTACCTGTGATATTGGGCTTGTAGAAAGCTGAATTCTTCTTTTATTCGATCGCACGATTCCGCCACCGTAAATTTAAACGGTTGGCCGGGTTGGTGTGGCGTCTGAAACAACAGTATAGGACAATGATAATAGTCATAACAAAAAATGAGGTCAGAAAGGATAGGGAATATACGAAAAGCAAGTCTGTGGTCCTCGAGCGCGCCGAGGCAGGGCCAGACCCGCCATTCATGAACAAAGAGAACTCGCAAGTAAACAGAAAGCAAAAACGTGCTACGCTGTGTTAACAACGCAGCCGATCCACTTACCGGGTGGCGATTCGGATACATCGCTGGGTTTATTAGCTTAAACTATATCCCAAAAAACACACCAGTCTTCATTTAGATTGTACTTTTCATACAATCCAACACTAGAAAGATTCTACACATGCAATAACATAGGGAAACGACGTCTGTATGGAATGCACATCGACCAGTCAGCTACACACAACACGGCTCGAGGTCGACCCGCGAATCTGCCTTTATCGGTAATCCATCAAATAATTCCTCGGTGTGTAACATCCATATGAACCCTAGACCCGGGGTACAGCCTTGTGAACAACTTGAAACACAACTTGATGACGAAAATCCGGGTACTTCGACGATATATGATGTAAATTCCTACCGAATGTACAGACTCAACCTCTCTATGTGTATGTGCCCGTGTGAACTGCCTTGTAAAATGCCACACACAGTATAATTCAACACGCGTTATTATTCCGCAAATAACAAAAGCAGGAGGCAAATACATTTGCCATATTTGGGCGCGAGTGATTGGTCAACTCAACAGCTGGCTATCGACTCAAGAACCCCACGTGGAGTCATTAGTTATGCACAATTCACACGCCACTTGACCAATCAGAACAGAGTATTCGGTAGAGTGTGCATAAGTAATGAGAAAGTGTGCATAGTAAGTAGCCGAGTGTGCATACATTACCTGTCAGTCAAATAAGGGGGCGTGGAAAGACAAGAAAAGGAGGAAAATAGATTTCAAGTACATTTTTCTGTGTTTTTTTCAAAGAACGAAATTAAGTAAAAATCGATATAGAATTATTTAAATTGGCACTGTATTTTTTTTTTTATTAAATAATGAATATGCAAATTTTTATAAAGAAAAACACCAAGAATTTGTTTTTATGTCAATTATCGGGATGAGAGATTAAGAAGAATATGGATAAAAATATGTTGCTAAAATGCAAATATTGATCTAATACAACAAATTAGATAACTGCATGAGTTATTGGATTCACCTAGGATAGTCAGTGCTTTAATAACTGATATTTTGAATGGTGCCTGTATTTTCAATTAGAGTTTAAAAAATATCAGACTGAAATATTTTTTCTGGACGAGGTAGTTTTCATATGGTAAAAATCATTGGGACAGCGAAAAGAGTTTTATATATAATTTTTGTCTATGGTATGTTGAAAAAAGGCAGTTAGTTGAATTCTTGTATCACAGTAAATCAGTAAATTTTAAAAGGGAAGTAGATATATTTATGGTAATTTTCTTGAAGAAAAAAACCCCCAAACGGTGAGGTTCGAAACAAAGTCCCCAACATATGAACGTGAATAAAAATGTGATATTTTCAGGAATATAATGTTTTAATTCGAAAGAGAGGCTCGAAACAAAGAGTGACATTTTTTTACATTATTTAACATCGCAATGTCGGTATACAAAATAAAATTGGTCATGAGGAAATTTAAAGTTAGCGATAATGAATACAAAAATCCACAGAATAGGAAGGAATTATGAGTATCTGTAGTACATCACGTGCTCATTATGAGTATCTGTTGTACATCACGTGTAAATTATGAGTATCTGTAGTACATCACGTGTACATTATGAGTATCTGTATTACATCACGTGTACATTATCAGTATCTGTATTACATCACGTGTAAATTATGAGCATCTGTATTACATCACGTGTAAATTATGACCATCTGTATTACATCACGTGTAAATTATGAGCATCTGTATTACATCACGTGTACAATATGAATATCTGTAGTACATCACGTGTACATTATGAGTATCTGTAGTACATCACGTGTAAATTATGACCATCTGTATTACATCACGTGTAAATTATGAGTATCTGTAGTACATCACGTGTAAATTATGAGTATCTGTAGTACATCACGTGTAAATTATGAGTATCTGTAGTACATCACGTGTACATTATGAATATCTGTAGTACATCACGTGTACATTATGAGTTTCTGTAGAACATCACGTGTTCATTATGAGTATCTGTTGTACATCACGTGTAAATTATGAGTATCTGTAGTACATCACGTGTACGTTATGAGTATCTGTATTACATCACGTGTACGTTATGAGTATCTATAGTACATCAGTGTACGTTATGAGTATCTGTTGTACATCACATGGACATTTTATTAACGGACTGAGAATACATCAAGCAAGAACGAATTGTAAAACAATGACAGCTTGAAGGACATCAAATACAGTAAAAAGGCGGAACAGCAGGTTTTCGAAGGATTGAGGAAAGTTCAAGGCATGGATGTTATGACATGGTGTATTGTCGTGACTATCCTGGCCACTGATGCTACTATACTATGACGAGTGTAGAGGGAATCGAAAGAAAGATCAAACATCTGAGAAGATGGCCCAGTGCTTCACGTCAACTGAACTGTACATTCGGACATCCAAATTGCAGCTCCCATTAACATCAGTGGTGGAAAAATTTAAGACTGCAAAGGCTGATTATGTCATTGAAAGATTCTGGGGATGAGAAAGTTAGGCAAGCAGGAGCGGAGGTGAAGACTTGAAGGAAGTGGTCAGCCAGCATGGCAGTTGTATAGGCAGAAAGCAGACTCAGACACAAGGACATCGTGGTGACAGTGTGTATTGGAAGGCGAGGATTAGACAGAGGGCAATCGCCGAGATGGAAGGATGCGAATGCAGCAGAGAGGGGGAAACAAGTTCAGGTAGAGACCAGGCAACAAGAAGAACAGACGGGCAAGGAAGGTGAAAGCAATGGAGATTGGGAGTCAAAGCTCATGGACTACATGGGACACAAAAGAAAGGAAGATGAGATAAACAGAGATCTGGACATTCTCAGGGCTGTTTATGATGTGCTTCTATTACCGAAAAATCTTCACGGATGGGGATTGATGGAAGATCCTATACATGCTATCAATGTGGAAAGCCAGAGGGAGCCTAGAGTATATCCTCTCCTCCTGCAAAGTGGCATTGACACAAGGCCGACACACATGGAGACATGAACAGGACAGCTTGCTCACATACTTAAGAAGGAAAGGAACAAAGGGCGCGGAACACAAAAGGGAAGGACACCATCGGGAACAGCAAGGAATACCAACCGAGGGATTCTTGGAGGTTCAGGAGACTAGAAGATGTGAGTGGATCTTGGCGGTAGGAAATTGGTTTTCCCGGAGATCGTGGAGACAACACTGCGACCAGACAAAGTGTTGTTATCACCCAGCAAGAAAAAACTGGTGATGGTGGAACTGACTGTGCCATGGGAGACGAGGTCTGAATCAGAACACGAAAGGAAGAAGTATAAGTATGCAGAGTTGACAGAGGAGCCTGGCAGAAAAGGCTGGCAGGCGTGGAACTGTCCTGTGGAAGTAGGCTGCAGAGGATTCCCGACTCAAACATGCTGGAGGATGCTCGGAGTCCCCGACATCACTGGGAGAGTAAGGGGAAACTGCATTTAGAGAGTTGGGACAGGAAACCGGAAGCCACCTGCCGGGGAGTAGGGACTGATCACCCCTGCTACATGACCCATCTTCCAGAGAGAGTTCGAGGATAGAGGAGTTAAAACCGTCGACGACGTATGGACCTGGCTGATGACGACGGTTGAGCAGCACCGAAAAATGCTGTATGATTTAAGGTTTTGATTATAGAAATTTGGGAGGTAAGTCGTAATATCCATGAACATTATTGCCATTTATGTCGTTCTCCCTGACATATTAAACCTCCGTGACACCCATGGACATTGTACCTCACTGACAATGTTTCACACGGACATTGTACCTCACTGACAACGTTTCACACGGACATTGTACCTCTCTGACATCGTTTTTCCACGGACATTATATCTTACTGACAACGTTTTCCGCGGACATCGACCTCCTTGACACTGTTTCAAGCGGACTTTATACCCATGTGGCATATTTTTCCGCAGTTGCCTGGTACTGGCCGTAAGAGGCCAGTGGTTATTCTCCGGGTACTCCTGCTTTCCTCAACCTCCAAAACCCGACACGTCCTTAATTGACACTGACTGTTAATAGGACGTTAAACAAAAATAAACAAATACAAAATGGGAAAAAAACTATTTGCAACGAACATAATACCCAAGTGACATAGCTTCCCGCGGAATATATACCTACATTGATACTTTTTCCCACGGACATTATACCTTGACAAAGTTTTCCATAGACTTAATACCTCGAAACAGTTCCCCATTGACTTAACACCTTGTCACAGATACCAATGGACATAATACCTTGACACAGTTTCCCATGGACATAATACATTGACACAGTTTCCCATGGACATTATACATTGACACAGTTTCCCATGGACTTAATAGCTCGAAACAGTTTCCCATGGACATTATACATTGACACAGTTTCCCATGAACATTATACCTTGTTGACAGGTTTTTTTCGCGGACATGATACCTTGTTGACAGGATTTTTTCGCGGACATTATACCTTGTTGACAGGGTTTTTTCGTGGACATGATACCTTGTTGACAGGGTTTTTTCGCGGACATTATACCTTGTTGACAGGTTTTTTTTCGCGGACATGATACCTTGTTGACAGGGTTTTTTCGCGGACATGATACCTTGTTGACAGGGTTTTTCGCGGACATGATACCTTGTTGACAGGGTTTTTTCGCGGACATTATACCTTGTTGACGGTTTTTTTACGCGGACATGATACTTGTTGACCCCAGGGTTTTCGCGGACATTATACCTTGTTGACAGGGTTTTTTTCGCGGACATTATACCTTGTTGACGGTTTTTTTCGCGGACATTATACCTTTTTGACAGGGTTTTTTCGCGGACATTATACCTTGTTGACAGGGTTTTTTCGCGGACATGATACCCACATGACACCCTCAAACCCGGTGGTCGGGTGGTAACACACTTGCCTTTCAGGTAGGTGGCCGGGGTTCGATTCCTCGATCGGACGTGAAAAGGTACGGGCTCACATACCCGACATATGGGTGTTCTCCGGGTACTCCAGTTTCCTCCAACAGCAAGAGCCTTCGCGCGCTTCCATCCGGACAAACAAGAGTGATTAATATAAGTTACTAGTAATATGCAGAAGCGTAACTTGTTTTCTAATTTTGTAAAACAAAATTTAAAAAAAGAAGAAAAAAATAAAGTTTACAATCTTGACACCGTTTTCCTCGTAATCAATACCTATATGAAGCCGTTCCCTATGGACACAATACCGTTTTGACAGTCAACCGTTTCCTGCTAACATAATCACCAGCGACACAATTTCGATATCTCGGTCAGTGTTTTGAGGGTAAAATAAGTACTGTTTACGTTTTTTAGTCACGACACATTCCTATATATCATATATTGTTATGTACGTCTGTACCCCGTGTTTTACGTAGATGAAACATGTATGATTTTCGGGAAAATGTCATTATTAATCGTCGATTATAACAATAAAGTGAGAATACCACAGAAAAACAATTCATTAGCAAAAAATCTCCTCCAGTGGGTATACTCGAAAATGACTAATTACTCAACGTATGATAACCTTTCAGTTTTGTAACGACGAAAAATAATCAATAGTTTATCTAAATGTCATGTTTATATTGATGCGGGGCCAGCATAGATCTGGACTAGCTGTATTGATCTCCGGCGTAGTTTAAGATATCAGAGGTCATGACCTTAATATCACATATATGGTAAAATATCACAGCTAATTTGTTAATCACAATCTTTATCAAAACCTGTTACAGTGACGTCAGAATAACACGTAATTCAACGATATTTGTAAAAATATCCCACAGATAGGAAAGTGATCAACACAAATGGGCAAGGAAACGTCTGTCAAACTTAAAACAAGCAAACGCGAGGACAAAGAGACAAAGTGAAAACGACACCACGAATATCACTCAGAGCCAACTGAACCGGAGTAAAAATGTAAACAAATAACAGAGGTTTTATTATCCAGAAGGGAACCTATGAAAGAAAGCTGAGATAAACGTTGATAAAAAGTAAGGGACGACCAAATCAAACAATTAGAAACTGCAGTAGGATAATTTTAAATGTAGCAGTACCGGACTGGATCGATCATCGGCGACCAGGTAGCTCAGAGGTAGAGTGTCCGTCTAGAGTTCGGAGGGTCCCGGGTTCGAACCCCGGTCTGGCTGCAACATTTTCTCCTGTCACATAACGAAGACATTTAATTAATCATTCCATTGCGTCAACGAGACCGATGACGAGGGAAAAGAGGATAATGTACCTTCTACCAAGGAGGGCAAGGAAAACGATGACAACGATGATGTTGTGTCAAGGAAAGCGAGGACAAGGGCAGCGATGGTATTGCGTCAAAAATACGAGGACAAGACAACGCTGATATTGTGTCAAGGAGAGAGAGGACAATGTCAAATATGTAGGGAATTAGGTTACGGTATCGGACGATATTGTGTCAAGGACGAGAATGGACCTTGGTCTGACGGTTTTACATGCCAGGCACTTGTTGTGAGTGACAGAGAGAGACACTAGTGTGAAATATAATGTCTCAAATGCACGCGCGCCATGCTTGTAGTTCCAGCACAGCGTGGTCATAGACATCGGAAACACCAGTAAAACAGGTACTAGTTGGTTTGCGGTAAAACTTGTAATTATCCTAATTCCCGGTATCTTGGGATTCTTTTCACGAGTATCACAATGTATGCAAGGTTACTTCTGCCAACTTGGGGAAATATATCTCAGAACCGGTGTTACTTTGTGGAGATATCCGTATTGACTTTTATAGGCAGTTAGCATTGGGTCACGGTTTCTATCTATCGACCGGTTTTTATGTTTTTCACGTGCACACCACCGATAAGTATCCGATAATTACTTGTTCCCGTAAGGGGACTTCGGATCGGCACACGTTGTCAATTTCGTTCCTAACCTATGTTGATTTTTATTGAGGATTTTCTTTTACAAAATGATATTTACAGAGCTGCTACATAAAACTGAATTAAATTGAAATACAAAGTCAAATTCAATATATGTTACCATGTACGTAGACATCTGGGCACGTTCTGTGCAAGCACAACGTTTACCTACTGATCGCCTAAGATTTTGTTTTGATTGCTTCAATTTGCCAATGAAATATACTGGAATTTTCCATCAGAATTGACTTATAAAATGGCCAATTTTGCGTTTCCATTTTCATCATTCGCTTATGATGGACGTGTTTCTGAAAATATTTATAAAGAGATAATATTTCCGAGATCTTCAATTCATTGATGACCTGTTTGAAAGTAAATGGATTAAGAAGTCATAAACCAATGATTTGAAAATCCTTTCAACTGGTCTCCGTTTATAAAGCAAAACACTTTCCACGTCTCAGTGGAGGTTTTTCCTCGGAAAGAAACATGTATGGATTCCAATCAATGCAATATAGTATGAAATGTCTAACTGCATAGCGATGGTTTTCGTCCACTTGTCTTAAAAGATGATGATTATATTGGAAACAAGTAAATCGGTATTGTAATATTTATATATTTTATGGGGTTTTCTGACTATTTTGATAAAAGAGGGATACGGATTTATCAATATTTTACCTTTAATCAAATACAAGCGTTGGCTTAGCACCTGACTTAATTTGGTCCGTCACAGATTTT
Organism: Pecten maximus; assembly: GCF_902652985.1. Classification (NCBI taxonomy): domain Eukaryota; kingdom Metazoa; phylum Mollusca; class Bivalvia; order Pectinida; family Pectinidae; genus Pecten; species Pecten maximus. The sequence goes on along the minus strand of NC_047023.1, from coordinate 39,020,159 downwards.
CTTACATATCGTCAAGGAAAATCTCATTTTGCCCCAGACAATTGATTTAGCTTTAAAGCAATATAATAATTAAATAAGATATTCCCTTGCTGCAGAATTTCTCCGGTCCGTCTCCGACTCCGAATATTATTAAATTGCTTCACGCGCTATGGATCTTTCTAGTCTCGTCATCTGAATGTTTTGTTCTGATAAAGGATATTCAACGCTGCAAATAAAAGTAATGAACATGATCAATCCCGAAGATGTCTTGATCGATAAGAAATTACATTAAACAAATATTATCTCAACAAAACAATGATAGCATTACCATAAAAATCGTTTATGTGGAAATTTCAGAAAATCGAAAATAAAAAAAAATTAATTTCCACATAGCCTATCTTTCATGCCTGAACACAGAGTCGAATTTACATTAATAATGCATGTATTTTATTTGCGAATACATTGTCAAATTTTTAAAAGCAATATTAGGACGGCTGAGAGACATGGCCGAAAAATGAGTTCAATACGGAAACGAATATAACCTAATTAGTGTCACTCCAGTATTGTTGGTACCTAGGCTGACTATAAACTCTATATCATTCAGAATCAGGGATAATTACATTTCTAAGTATATGTTTATGGTCTGTGGCAAGTACTGTGCCATAACGTGCTGGCACCCATAGATATAGGGTCTAAAAAGATACGCAGGGACGTAATAGTAAACAGTAAGGGAGGTAACTAATACTTAATAGGGAACGAAGGAGTGACGGAGTTTAACGTACATCCTTATCAGTAATTTTTACATAACCAGCATCTTGATTCAACTGCAATACTGTCAGTATTATTTGTAGTTTTTGAAGATAAGATTACCTGTCACATAGTACACATATTATGGTCATTTTGCCGACTATTCAAATCTTGCTTTCATGAACAAGAATTTAATGTGAAGTAACGGTCGGATACGGAAATAGATTTTAACTTCCGGGTCTGATCGACAAACTCCCAATAAACGATTTCCGGATTAATGAAACTCCGAAAAAAAGAATCCATTTCTATTCGGCCTGTTAGAAATCCGTTTGTAAAACATTCTGAATGAGAATGATGCGAGATTTTGATAGAGAGAAAATGTTCTAAAAATGTGATATAGATTTACGGCGGAATGTCTGTACGAAACACGGTTACCGAGGTAGAACCATCGTTATTGACTTGGGAGCCTAGTGTTTTGTACTTTACGCTCATGAGTATATTGCGAGCGAGCTATCGACCTGCCCAGGGCGTCCTCCGTATTAATTTACTGATTTAGAGCCTCTAATTCGATAAGATGGAGAGATTTCTAAGAAAATGAATCGCTTTATATACAACAAACGTTCGGGCGACAATGAACAATCTCTTGTAAATCACATCTTACAGAATATGTGTTTTAGTCAGCGTCAGGCTGATGCTTGGTAATAATGTGTCGATTTTACTGCAACGAAATCGAAATCATTATTTTGTGCTTTAATGCAACAGAATCAAAACCACAACGTTGCAATTTGGACACGATTAAGGGTTTAACCATTCGTACTTGTAATTTCGCATGTATTTGATATTGAAAGTCAATGAATAAATTTTACTTATTTTTCAATTAAAAATATCGAAACGGCATTAAGGGGCTTCTATCAAGATAAGCATTTGCACTTCACTTAACAGCCTAATTACCTTTGTGTGTTTATTAGAACATACCAATTTAGTTAAAAAATCAACGCGTTTACAGGAACATCCCGTCTTCCTCTTCACCGCTCTCCGAGGAGGAAATCCTCCTCAAAACACACACAGACACGCCATTACCTCTTCCCCAGTTGCAGTTAGTAATTTAAACATGGACAGATTATGCAATATTTCAAACAAAAGTACCTAAATATTGTACAACACCAATACCGATTATGCGTTTTACTAATGACGTGTCACCCGGGACCACGTCGTTTTTTTTGTTTTTGTTTTTGTTTTTGTTTTTGTAAAACATTCTGACATCAACAAGTACGTATAATTTAGTGTCTACAAACACAGTATATCAGTAACTCGAATCGACCATCAATGTATTTTTGCTTCAAATAGAGTCTACAACATGTACATATCAAATAATTCTGTAATTTGATTTCATTCCAAGTATTTTAAGTACTGAGTAAGATGATTCAAACATTTTATACACATATTCGATTCATGTAAACTTTGTCCTGAATGACCCTCCCTCAATCCTGTGGCCTAGGGCTCTCAGGGACATACTCCTGAATCCCTGTTCTACACCTTGTTACAAGACGCAAACACGGACAGGGACATATCCCTGATATAGAGGTACACACAGCTAAATATCGAGCAATGTCTGTCAAGCTGTGGGCGGATTCGTCTCCCCGAACAAGATTCACAGCTTACCACCTACAAATCATGTATTTCTTTCGTCCTATTGTGTTTTCGTAGCTATATATATGACAGTCGACAACTTGGTTGACGAAGGACCACACGGGGGCGCTGATTGTCGACAAGTGTCTGTCTGATTCACTATAACGCTTGACATAGCAGCAGAGACAAGGCGGATAACACCGGATTACAGGGAGGTGAAATGTTTGCCAACCGGAAGTCAGATTTGTGTGAAAACAACACGACGGGACAATAAACAATGAGCGCAGCCATAGCCGGGAAGCGTTTTACCAAGAAAACCTAATACTGATTTATTTCGACATATAGGAGATAATTATTTACTGACTTACTAGGTTGTAACAGAGACCTGAAACAGTTACATGTATTTAGATGTGGTTGTAAGGATATCACGAGAGTAGAGCATTTCAATCTCCGAAAGTCAAGGGTTTTGTCTTTAATGTAAAAATCTGCGTAAAATTAAAGCGATCATGGGAAACCAGAGGTCGTTCTTCTGTTGATAACAGACAGTTGTTCTCTTTTGTTTGGTATGAAATGTTGTACCTTGAATAAATCCACAAACTTGATTCGGAAACAGCTACAACACCATTCCGCCATAAGGAGGATTTCAGTCGAACAGAGATTTCTCGGAAAATTTAACCCATCAACTGAACTAATAATGAATAGACTGCATTTAATTCCCCACAATTCGAAACAAATTGGCGCGAGGGATCTTGTACTTAGAGGGGAAATCGGAGTACCTGGATAAAACCCACATGGTCGAACAGGGGACCACATAACCTTTTCACGTCCGATCACGTGATTTTACCAAATATGCCTCGGTGAAAGGTCTAAATATTTTATATTTTGTGTCTGAGAGTAGTACTATTGGTGAATTGGAATTCCTACGAATCACATACACGTATTCGTCGAGTTCACTGTAAAATTATATTCAAATGAAATAATGTAAATGTCACACTGAAACAGAACAAAGGAAAGCACTTCTCAGTCATCATGGCGAGGTTAATATCTCAATTTTCTCTCTCTCAAGTACAAATGTTGTCCCCTCTTTCCAAATGCGATTAGTGAAATGATTTGTTTTTGTGCCGAATGACATGCTCGCATGTGTATGTGGTGGATTAGCTCGGCGCGAGGAGGCTGTGTCACTATTACAGATATATTCTGCGAGTAATATCGACTTTGATTGATTAGCTCTTAAACATTCAGCAATTTTACCAAATCTTTGTTCCAACAATGCTGGTACAGTTCCACGTGAGTCAGCCGGAGCCTAAATATGACAATTACTGGTGATAGATGTAAATCTACAGCGAAGTGGCCTGTTTACAACCGCTTTGGAACTTAATCGGAGCTCAAGAAGGCACATATAGGCACGGTACCTAGCTTGATGGATATATTTCATACTTGTAATACCTCCTGTATGATTGTTTCAGGAGGCGACTAATGTGGAACCTCGAACAGAATTTGTTGCGAATCTCACATAAAGAACGCATACCCGTGTTTTAATACGTTGCACAATATATATCCACATAGGGTATTGCAAGTGTATAAATTACCGGGATCACACCTCGCATCGCCTGTACCCATTATCAAACACATCTAGTGTACTCACCGTATCGCATCAGGTACTCCGCGTGTACCCTATAAGACTCTATCATATGTGGTCATGTAGGATAGGGATATTCCACCCGAGGGGTCACAAAATGTGGTAAAACCCGAGGCTCCGCCGAGGGTTTTACCACATTTTGTGACCCAGAGGGTGAAATATCCCTATCCTACATGAACCACATATGATTGAGTATTTTTCTCTCATTCCCCAACCTAAAATATGCAAAAATAGGCACTATCTGTCGATAGCTTTCTCAGATAGACGCCATTTTTTCTCAATCCAAACTTTTTTTCTACTGCATATAATAAAAAAAGAACGGCGCCAATCGATTTACCATACCCCATATATGCAAACGGCGTTTGCCGTTCTAAAAACGAAGGAAACCATTCATTTCCACAGTCTAACGTTGTTTCAGCAGCCCTGTCATTGCAAGCGAAGCCAAATCACTTGATGTTGGCCAAGCTAGTGTGTCCTTTCGCGTGAAAATATAGTTCCATGTTTTATTAATAAATAACAATAAAAGAACGTGTTTTTTTTTACATAATTTATATCATAAATAAAAAAAATTATTAGATCTGGCCTAGCACATGGAGCAGACGATGTGTTTACAAATCTATAGATAGATCTACTTTCGGTTCGACGACCTACTTTTGTATCATTGCGCGCGCGTGGCTATCCTACACCGGAAGCGAGGTAATACACACACAGCAAGCATGGGTGTATTTACCTGGACATACCAGTATGATACCGGTAGGGATGAGAGAAATTATTATACACATGTAGTGTACTCACCGTATCACACCGGGTACTCCGCGTGTACCCATTATTATACACATCTAGTGTACTCAGCGTATCACATCATGTACTCCGTGTGTACCCATTATTATACACATCTAGTGTACTCACCGTATCACACCGGGTACTCCGCGTGTACCCATTATTATACACATCTAGTGTACTCACCGTATCACACCAGGTACTCCGCGTGTACCCATTATTATACACATCTAGTGTACTCACCGCATCGCACCAGGTACTCCGCGTGTACCCATTATTATACACATCTAGTGTACTCACCGTATCACACCAGGTACTCCGCGTGTACCCATTATTATACACATCTAGTGTACTCACCGTATCACACCAGGTACTCCGCGTGTACCCATTATTATACACATCTAGTGTACTCACCGCATCGCACCGGGTACTCCGTGTGTACCCATTATTATACACATCTAGTGTACTCACCGCATCACACCAGGTACTCCGCGTGTACCCATTATTATACACATCTAGTGTACTCACCGTATCACACCAGGTACTCCGCGTGTACCCATTATTATACACATCTAGTGTACTCACCGTATCACACCAGGTACTCCGCGTGTACCCATTATTATACACATCTAGTGTACCCACCGTATCACACCAGGTACTCCGCGTGTACCCATTATTATACACATCTAGTGTACTCACCGTATCACACCAGGTACTCCGCGTGTACCCATTATTATACACATCTAGTGTACTCACCGTATCACACCAGGTACTCCGCGTGTACCCATTATTATACACATGTAGTGTACTCACCGTATCGCACCGGGTACTCCGCGTGTACCCATTATTATACACATCTAGTGTACTCACCGCATCGCACCGGGTACTCCGTGTGTACCCATTATTATACACATCTAGTGTACTCACCGCATCGCACCAGGTACTCCGCGTGTACCCATTATTATACACATCTAGTGTACTCACCGTATCACACCAGGTACTCCGCGTGTACCCATTATTATACACATCTAGTGTACTCACCGTATCACACCAGGTACTCCGCGTGTACCCATTATTATACACATCTAGTGTACTCACCGTATCACACCAGGTACTCCGCGTGTACCCATTATTATACACATCTAGTGTACTCACCGTATCACACCGGGTACTCCGCGTGTACCCATTATTATACACATCTAGTGTACTCACCGCATCACACCAGGTACTCCGTGTGTACCCATTATTATACACATCTAGTGTACTCACCGTATCGCACCAGGTACTCCGCGTGTACCCATTATTATACACATCTAGTGTACTCACCGTATCACATCAGGTACTCCGCGTGTACCCATTATTATACACATCTAGTGTACTCACCGTATCACACCAGGTACTCCGCCTGTACCCATTATTATACACATCTAGTGTACTCACCGTATCACATCAGGTACTCCGCGTGTACCCATTATTATACACATCTAGTGTACTCACCGTATCACACCAGGTACTCCGCGTGTACCCATTATTATACACATCTAGTGTACTCACCGTATCACACCAGGTACTCCGCGTGTACCCATTATTATACACATCTAGTGTATCCACCGTATCACACCAGGTACTCCGCGTGTACCCATTATTATACACATCTAGTGTACTCACCGCATCACACCAGGTACTCCGCGTGTACCCATTATTATACACATCTAGTGTACTCACCGTATCACACCAGGTACTCCGCGTGTACCCATTATTATACACATCTAGTGTACTCACCGTATCACACCAGGTACTCCGCGTGTACCCATTATTATACACATCTAGTGTACTCACCGTATCACACCAGGTACTCCGCGTGTACCCATTATTATACACATCTAGTGTACTCACCGTATCACATCAGGTACTCCGCGTGTACCCATTATTATACACATCTAGTGTACTCACCGTATCACACCAGGTACTCCGCGTGTACCCATTATTATACACATCTAGTGTACTCACCGTATCACATCAGGTACTCCGCGTGTACCCATTATTATACACATCTAGTGTTCTCACCGTATCACACCAGGTACTCCGCCTGTACCCATTGTTATACACATCTAGTGTACTCATCGTATCACACCAGGTACTCCGCCTGTACCCATTATTATACACATCTAGTGTACCCACCGTATCACACCAGGTACTCCGCGTGTACCCATTATTATACACATCTAGTGTACTCACCGTATCACACCAGGTACTCCGCCTGTACCCATTATTATACACATCTAGTGTACCCACCGTATCACACCAGGTACTCCGCCTGTACCCATTATTATACACATCTAGTGTACCCACCGTATCACACCAGGTACTCCGCGTGTACCCATTATTATACACATCTAGTGTACCCACCGTATCACACCAGGTACTCCGCGTGTACCCATTATTATACACATCTAGTGTACTCACCGTATCACACCAGGTACTCCGCGTGTACCCATTATTATACACATCTAGTGTACCCACCGTATCACACCAGGTACTCCGCGTGTACCCATTATTATACACATCTAGTGTACTCACCGTATCACACCAGGTACTCCGCGTGTACCCATTATTATACACATCTAGTGTACTCACCGTATCACACCAGGTACTCCGCGTGTACCCATTATTATATCATCTAGTGTACTCACCGTATCACACCAGGTACTCCGCGTGTACCCATTATTATACACATCTAGTGTACTCACCGTATCACACCAGGGTACTCCGCGTGTACCCATTATTATACACATCTAGTGTACTCACCGTATCACATCAGGTACTCCGCGTGTACCCATTATTATACACATCTAGTGTACTCACCGTATCACATCAGGTACTCCGCGTGTACCCATTATTATACACATCTAGTGTTCTCACCGTATCACACCAGGTACTCCGCGTGTACCCATTATTATACACATCTAGTGTACTCACCGTATCACACCAGGTACTCCGCGTGTACCCATTATTATACACATCTAGTGTACTCACCGTATCACACCAGGTACTCCGCGTGTACCCATTATTATACACATCTAGTGTACTCACCGTATCACACCAGGTACTCCGCGTGTACCCATTATTATACACATCTAGTGTACTCACCGTATCACACCGGGTACTCCGCGTGTACCCATTATTATACACATCTAGTGTACTCACCGCATCACACCAGGTACTCCGCGTGTACCCATTATTATACACATCTAGTGTACTCACCGTATCGCACCAGGTACTCCGCGTGTACCCATTATTATACACATCTAGTGTACTCACCGTATCACATCAGGTACTCCGCGTGTACCCATTATTATACACATCTAGTGTACTCACCGTATCACACCAGGTACTCCGCCTGTACCCATTATTATACACATCTAGTGTTCTCACCGTATCACATCAGGTACTCCGCGTGTACCCATTATTATACACATCTAGTGTACTCACCGTATCACACCAGGTACTCCGCGTGTACCCATTATTATACACATCTAGTGTATCCACCGTATCACACCAGGTACTCCGCGTGTACCCATTATTATACACATCTAGTGTATCCACCGTATCACACCAGGTACTCCGCGTGTACCCATTATTATACACATCTAGTGTACTCACCGCATCACACCAGGTACTCCGCGTGTACCCATTATTATACACATCTAGTGTACTCACCGTATCACACCAGGTACTCCGCGTGTACCCATTATTATACACATCTAGTGTACTCACCGTATCACACCAGGTACTCCGCGTGTACCCATTATTATACACATCTAGTGTACTCACCGTATCACACCAGGTACTCCGCGTGTACCCATTATTATACACATCTAGTGTACTCACCGTATCACATCAGGTACTCCGCGTGTACCCATTATTATACACATCTAGTGTACTCACCGTATCACACCAGGTACTCCGCGTGTACCCATTATTATACACATCTAGTGTACTCACCGTATCACATCAGGTACTCCGCGTGTACCCATTATTATACACATCTAGTGTTCTCACCGTATCACACCAGGTACTCCGCCTGTACCCATTGTTATACACATCTAGTGTACTCATCGTATCACACCAGGTACTCCGCCTGTACCCATTATTATACACATCTAGTGTACCCACCGTATCACACCAGGTACTCCGCGTGTACCCATTATTATACACATCTAGTGTACTCACCGTATCACACCAGGTACTCCGCCTGTACCCATTATTATACACATCTAGTGTACCCACCGTATCACACCAGGTACTCCGCCTGTACCCATTATTATACACATCTAGTGTACCCACCGTATCACACCAGGTACTCCGCGTGTACCCATTATTATACACATCTAGTGTACTCACCGTATCACACCAGGTACTCCGCGTGTACCCATTATTATACACATCTAGTGTACTCACCGTATCACACCAGGTACTCCGCGTGTACCCATTATTATACACATCTAGTGTACTCACCGTATCACACCAGGTACTCCGCGTGTACCCATTATTATACACATCTAGTGTACTCACCGTATCACACCAGGTACTCCGCGTGTACCCATTATTATACACATCTAGTGTACTCACCGTATCACACCGGGTACTCCGCGTGTACCCATTATTATACACATCTAGTGTACTCACCGTATCACACCAGGTACTCCGCGTGTACCCATTATTATACACATCTAGTGTACTCACCGTATCACACCAGGTACTCCGCGTGTACCCATTATTATACACATCTAGTGTACTCACCGTATCACATCAGGTACTCCGCGTGTACCCATTATTATACACATCTAGTGTACTCACCGTATCACACCAGGTACTCCGCCTGTACCCATTATTATACACATCTAGTGTACTCACCGCATCACATCATGTACTCCGCGTGTACCCATTATTATACACATCTAGTGTACTCACCGTATCACACCAGGTACTCCGCGTGTACCCATTATTATACACATCTAGTGTACCCACCGTATCACACCAGGTACTCCGCGTGTACCCATTATTATACACATCTAGTGTACAACACCGTATCACACCAGGTACTCCGCGTGTACCCATTATTATACACATCTAGTGTACTCACCGTATCACACCAGGTACTCCGCGTGTACCCATTATTATACACATCTAGTGTACTCACCGTATCACACCAGGTACTCCGCGTGTACCCATTATTATACACATCTAGTGTACTCACCGTATCACACCAGGTACTCCGCGTGTACCCATTATTATACACATCTAGTGTACTCACCGTATCACACCAGGTACTCCGCGTGTACCCATTATTATACACATCTAGTGTACTCACCGTATCACACCAGGTACTCCGCGTGTACCCATTATTATACACATCTAGTGTACTCACCGTATCACATCAGGTACTCCGCGTGTACCCATTATTATACACATCTAGTGTACTCACCGTATCACACCAGGTACTCCGCGTGTACCCATTATTATACACATCTAGTGTACTCACCGTATCACATCAGGTACTCCGCGTGTACCTATTATTATACACATCTAGTGTTCTCACCGTATCACACCAGGTACTCCGCCTGTACCCATTGTTATACACATCTAGTGTACTCATCGTATCACACCAGGTACTCCGCCTGTACCCATTATTATACACATCTAGTGTACCCACCGTATCACACCAGGTACTCCGCGTGTACCCATTATTATACACATCTAGTGTACTCACCGTATCACACCAGGTACTCCGCGTGTACCCATTATTATACACATCTAGTGTACTCACCGCATCACACCAGGTACTCCGCGTGTACCCATTATTATACACATCTAGTGTACTCACCGTATCACACCAGGTACTCCGCGTGTACCCATTATTATACACATCTAGTGTACTCACCGTATCACACCAGGTACTCCGCGTGTACCCATTATTATACACATCTAGTGTACTCACCGTATCACACCAGGTACTCCGCGTGTACCCATTATTATACACATCTAGTGTACTCACCGTATCACATCAGGTACTCCGCGTGTACCCATTATTATACACATCTAGTGTACTCACCGTATCACACCAGGTACTCCGCGTGTACCCATTATTATACACATCTAGTGTACTCACCGTATCACATCAGGTACTCCGCGTGTACCCATTATTATACACATCTAGTGTTCTCACCGTATCACACCAGGTACTCCGCCTGTACCCATTGTTATACACATCTAGTGTACTCATCGTATCACACCAGGTACTCCGCCTGTACCCATTATTATACACATCTAGTGTACCCACCGTATCACACCAGGTACTCCGCGTGTACCCATTATTATACACATCTAGTGTACTCACCGTATCACACCAGGTACTCCGCCTGTACCCATTATTATACACATCTAGTGTACCCACCGTATCACACCAGGTACTCCGCCTGTACCCATTATTATACACATCTAGTGTACCCACCGTATCACACCAGGTACTCCGCGTGTACCCATTATTATACACATCTAGTGTACCCACCGTATCACACCAGGTACTCCGCGTGTACCCATTATTATACACATCTAGTGTACTCACCGTATCACACCAGGTACTCCGCGTGTACCCATTATTATACACATCTAGTGTACCCACCGTATCACACCAGGTACTCCGCGTGTACCCATTATTATACACATCTAGTGTACTCACCGTATCACACCAGGTACTCCGCGTGTACCCATTATTATACACATCTAGTGTACTCACCGTATCACACCAGGTACTCCGCGTGTACCCATTATTATATCATCTAGTGTACTCACCGTATCACACCGGGTACTCCGCGTGTACCCATTATTGTACACATCTAGTGTACTCACCGTATCACACCAGGTACTCCGCGTGTACCCATTATTATACACATCTAGTGTACTCACCGTATCACATCAGGTACTCCGCGTGTACCCATTATTATACACATCTAGTGTACTCACCGTATCACACCAGGTACTCCGCGTGTACCCATTATTATACACATCTAGTGTACTCACCGTATCACATCAGGTACTCCGCGTGTACCCATTATTATACACATCTAGTGTTCTCACCGTATCACACCAGGTACTCCGCCTGTACCCATTGTTATACACATCTAGTGTACTCATCGTATCACACCAGGTACTCCGCCTGTACCCATTATTATACACATCTAGTGTACCCACCGTATCACACCAGGTACTCCGCGTGTACCCATTATTATACACATCTAGTGTACTCACCGTATCACACCAGGTACTCCGCCTGTACCCATTATTATACACATCTAGTGTACTCACCGTATCACACCAGGTACTCCGCCTGTACCCATTATTATACACATCTAGTGTACCCACCGTATCACACCAGGTACTCCGCGTGTACCCATTATTATACACATCTAGTGTACCCACCGTATCACACCAGGTACTCCGCGTGTACCCATTATTATACACATCTAGTGTACTCACCGTATCACACCAGGTACTCCGCGTGTACCCATTATTATACACATCTAGTGTACCCACCGTATCACACCAGGTACTCCGCGTGTACCCATTATTATACACATCTAGTGTACTCACCGTATCACACCAGGTACTCCGCGTGTACCCATTATTATACACATCTAGTGTACTCACCGTATCACACCAGGTACTCCGCGTGTACCCATTATTATATCATCTAGTGTACTCACCGTATCACACCGGGTACTCCGCGTGTACCCATTATTGTACACATCTAGTGTACTCACCGTATCGCACCGGGTACTCCGCGTGTACCCATTATTATACACATCTAGTGTACTCACCGTATCACATCAGGTACTCCGCCTGTACCCATTATTATACACATCTAGTGTACTCACCGTATCACACCAGGTACTCCGCGTGTACCCATTATTATACACATGTAGTGTACTCACCGTATCACACCGGGTACTCCGCGTGTACCCATTATTATACACATCTAGTGTACTCACCGTATCGCACCGGGTACTCCGCGTGTACCCATTATTATACACATCTAGTGTACTCACCGTATCACACCAGGTACTCCGCGTGTACCCATTATTATACACATCTAGTGTACTCACCGTATCACACCAGGTACTCCGCGTGTACCCATTATTATACACATCTAGTGTACTCACCGTATCACACCAGGTACTCCGCGTGTACCCATTATTATACACATCTAGTGTACTCACCGTATCACACCGGGTACTCCGCGTGTACCCATTATTATACACATCTAGTGTACTCACCGTATCACACTAGGTACTCCGCGTGTACCCATTATTATACACATCTAGTGTACTCACCGTATCACATCAGGTACTCCGCGTGTACCCATTATTATACACATCTAGTGTACCCACCGTATCACATCAGGTACTCCGCGTGTACCCATTATTATACACATCTAGTGTACTCACCGTATCGCACCCGGTACTCCGCGTGTACCCATTATTATACACATCTAGTGTACTCACCGTATCACATCAGGTACTCCGCGTGTACCCATTATTATACACATCTAGTGTACTCACCGTATCACACCGGGTACTCCGCGTGTACCCATTATTATACACATCTAGTGTACTCACCGTATCACATCAGGTACTCCGCGTGTACCCATTATTATACCATCTAGTGTACTCACCGTATCACACCAGGTACTCCGCGTGTATCCATTATTATACACATCTAGTGTCCTCACTGTATCACACTAGGTACTCCGCGTGTACCCATTATTATACACATCTAGTGTACTCACCGTATCACACCAGGTACTCCGCGTGTACCCATTATTATACACATCTAGTGTACTCACCGTATCACACCAGGTACTCCGCGTGTACCCATTATTATACACATCTAGTGTACTCACCGCATCACACCAGGTACTCCGCGTGTACCCATTATTATACACATCTAGTGTACTCACCGCATCACACCAGGTACTCCGCGTGTACCCATTATTATACACATCTAGTGTACTCACCGCATTACACCAGGTACTCCGCGTGTACCCATTATTATACACATCTAGTGTACTCACTGTATCACACCAGGTACTCCGCGTGTACCCATTATTATACACATCTAGTGTACTCACCGTATCACACCAGGTACTCCGCGTGTACCCATTATTATACACATCTGGTGTACTCATCGTATCACACCAGGTACTTCGCGTGTACCCATTATTATACACATCTAGTGTACTCATCGTATCACACCAGGTACTCCGCGTGTACCCATTATTATACACATCTAGTGTACTCACCGAATCACATCAGGTACTCCGCGTGTACCCATTATTATACACATCTAGTGTACTCACCGTATCGCACCAGGTACTCCGCGTGTACCCATTATTATACACATCTAGTGTACTCACCGTATCACACCGGGTACTCCGCGTGTACCCATTATTATACACATCTAGTGTACTCACCGTATCACACCAGGTACTCCGCGTGTACCCATTATTATACACATCTAGTGTACTCACCGTATCACACCAGGTACTCCGCGTGTACCCATTATTATACACATCTAGTGTACTCACCGAATCACATCAGGTACTCCGCGTGTACCCATTATTATACACATCTAGTGTACTCACCGCATCACATCAGGTACTCCGCGTGTACCCATTATTATACACATCTAGTGTACTCACCGTATCACACCAGGTACTCCGTGTGTACCCATGTCTTCATTGCACGATTCGTAAGAAGTAACTTTTGTTATATCACATTTCCACTGTCTCCCATGACTTTAACTCCTATTTGCCTTTGATTTGAGTGCACGCCTAGATGAGAAAGACTTTGTGTATTGTCCCTCAGCCGTGACATACCAGTACCAGTAGTACTCGATTGCTGTTTAAGTTCGGTTCCTAAAGAGCTGCACAAGGAAACAGAACTGACACATTCCGGTGTCAATATAATGAAACTGGATGGATGTCACGCCAAGATGTGTTAATACATTGTACATGTGACATTATTAAATGTGATCAAAAGCGATCTATAAACCTCGCCATAGAGGGAAGGAGGACATCAGAAGAGGACGAGATGGCTTGATGAGGGTACGTGCTTTCATTGTTATAATTTCGTACACCGAAATTGATTTTGTTCCTCGTATACAATAAAAATCTGTGGTTTTTACGGAAACGCACAATGATTTGAGATTATGTTATAAGTGGTAGAATTTCCGGTTTTCCTCATTTTTATATTCGGAACTGTATTCGGGAACCACGGGGAAATATTTTCTCGTTTGATGAGAGCGCCCCGACACTTCCCCGGTTGTTGGCGTTAGCCAAGTTTGATCAAATAACGCTATAACTTCTTAATGTTATTAAATTGTAAATCCCTAAGTACATTCTTCATTGTACATTCAAAGACAAACCATGGTATATGTAAAAACAAAATACGTTCACAGGAAGAGGGTCCTATTGAATGGGGGGAAATGTGAAACTGGGCTGAGCCAGTTACTGTAAACACAACAATAGTGCGACTACCTATATCATACAGAGCACCGGAAGTAGTATCTCGGCCTGCAATCATTTTTTCGCCTTCAAAACTCTATTTTTTCGGGAGGGGCACATCAGGGTGAAGCACTGTTGAGAGAGACGAATGGTTATCTGCCATTGTCTAATCTTCCATCGTCATGATTTCGTTAACTAGGAACAACTAGGACCAACTAAGGACAACATGAAATGTCTTTGCGACACAATGACACGTAATAAGTCAGAACTATACAATAGGTCTGTAAACATAATTTAACCCTGCGGGTTATAGAATAGGAAAATAACACGCCTCCTGTTTCCTATTGCACATGCGCGAGAGGCAACTTATGAGACGATCTTCTACAGAATTTTGGAGTTTTTTAAGCCCTCTGTTGAAAACTATTGCAGTCATTGCAACATTTAGGTTATAAGTTTTCTCTTTGCTTTCTAACTGCCATTTCCTTCCCGGTGCCGATATTGGCAAATCCTCGCTTTTAGCTTTAGTGTTGAGCGTCCGCTCAAGTGTGGGAGGTTATGGGTTATCATCCCTTGTCGAGACAAGAAGTCTAATTACTATTACATGTATCTGATTGATGTTCATCATTCACGTTGGCAGTACGGACTGGTAATTCGTTGTATATATCACGTAATCGGGTTGGATGTCGTGCTTTGAATGGCATTTCAGTATGATAGCACTATAAAGTCGGCATTAGTTTCGCGCTATCACAGGGAGAGAAATGTAATAGCCAATGCTGTTGATAGCAGATTTCAGAATACCAGCTTGTAAACAAAGATGTAACTCTTATTGATGAACAGAAGAATCATTATTAGGATTTATAAGCTTTATTATGATAATCGTATTTGAAATGACCCCAAAACATTAAACAACAGCAAACTACAAACAATAGAAAGATAACTTTATTAGGTTTGGTTTGTTATCATTTAATGTCCAATCAACAGCTTTGGTAGTCTAAGGACGACCTCCCATGTGTTTGAGATGAATGCGTGTTGTGTACTTGTGTGTTTTGGGAGGCTGCGGTTTGTTCGTGTACTGTCTCCTCGTAATGGCACGGAAGTGGTGCCGACTTTATAGTGCTATCTCACTGAAGCATACTGCAGAAGGCTCTCAGCAAGACACCTAACCCGATCACTTCATACTGACAACGTGCACACCAGTCGTCCAACAACAAAAGTGCTGAACTTTAAGCAGAAGCAGAAATTACTGTTTTATAGACTTAGGTATTCCTCGGCCAGGGGAGAGAACCAAACGCCTTCCTCACAGGGGAGAGAACCAAACGCCTTCCTCACAGGGGAGACGCTCAAATAAAAGCCAAAAGTAAGACAATATGTGTATATCACGTATCTGCCAAAATTGGTCGCCTCTTACGATTATGCAATGGGGACAGCAGGTACAATTCTTACGTCTTACCTGCAGGGCAGCGCTTTATTTGGATAAAATTGGTTTAAACCCGCGACGACTGCCATGCAAATCTGGGCGAAACTCTGGCAATATCACGTTCTCAAGTGAGAATCCCGGAAATATCACGTTCTCAATGAGAATCCCGGTAATATCTCATTCTCAAATGAGAGTCCCTGTAAGATGACGTTCTCAAGTGAGAATCCCGGTAATATCACGTTCTCAAGTGAGAATCCCGGTAATATCTCATTCTCAAATGAGAGTCCCTGTAAGATAACGTTCTCAAGTGAGAATCCCGGTAATGTCATGTTCTTAAGTGAGAATCCCGGTAATATCACGCTCTCGAGTGAGAATCCCGGTAATATCACGTTCTCAAATGAGAATCCCGGTAATATCTCATTCTCAAGTGAGAATCCCGGAAATATCACGTTCTCAAGTGAGAATCCCGGTAATATCACGTTCTCAAATGAGAATCCCGGTAATATCACGTTCTCAAATGAGAATCCCGGTAATATCACGTTCTCAAATGAGAATCCCAGTAATATCACGTTCTCAAATGAGAATCCCGGAAATATCACGTTCTCAAATGGGAATCCCGGTAATATCACGTTCTCGAGTGAGAATCCCGGTAATATCATGTTCTCAAATGAGAATCCCGGTAATGTCACGTTCTCAAAAGTGAGTGTGGACTTTTAAAGCTAGGAACGAACTTAGATTTGTGTCAGGATAGAAGGCAGTTAGATTCGGACTTCGTTTATAAAGAGGTAGAAATTTGTGTGAAACAGAAATGGATCTCACGCTAGATAAAACGTTACAGGGATTGCAGAGTTATAAAAGCTTATTAGGGCATTTCCACGGAACTTTCCGTCGGAATTTCCGGGGATTATAATTCCTTGATGATGAAATTATTATTTAGATAATAGTGTATCATATGTTTGATTAAGTATATACTTACAATGGTACATTTATTTTTGTTATTATTTCCCTAAAATATACTAGCTTTATATACAGTAATATTTTTACCTGTTTTTTTTTCGGAGCAGCAAGTGTCATTTTGAAGCGGGGTATCATTGTAGTAGTTGGTGGCTACCTCATCGAACAACATACGGGAGACCCGTCGCATGCCATCCAGACCAATTAGGGTCAAGCGTCTTGCCCATGGACACAAAAACGACAGCACAGACCGGCCAGTTTCGCAACTTCCCGAGGAACAGCACCACACACCTCGGTTATTTACCAGAGATATCATGGCCGACGCTCTAACCCACTGAGCTCGTCAGTGTTACGGATGGTATCCTAAGTATCAGTGAGATAGAACAGACAAAACAAAAACAAACAATGGCGAAAATACAGTTTACATCAAATATCTACTAAATCCAATGAAAATCACGACATTTAGATATCGAATCCTAAAACCCGTGGTGGATTCACCCTCTACACGATTATACCAATCCTCCTTTTTACGAAACTTGTCTAATTTTAAATCCAAAGATTAGTTTTGGAATTCTGCAAGGCAATTATTTGAACAAAAACTCGAGGCTGATAGCTATTTTCAAATGCATTGAATAGTGTTGTTGTTGCTGCTGCTATTGTTGTTGTTGTTGTTGCTGCTGCTGCTGCTGCTATTGTTGTTGTTGTTCTACTGATGGATGCCGCCTTAGTAGCATTCCGCCAATCTGACTACACACCGCTGTGCTCCTGACGTAGGTACCCCGGGTTGTCAATATATGGTGGCCGGTTAGGGCAATGAAATAATAAAATCTCGTGTAACGATCCCTCGATCTTAGGGCGACACCGCGAGAACACGACAGCGATATGATGGACTAAGAGCACAATTAGCTTCGCTATATGTTTCATTGTAACATTAAAACTCATAATAAATTCCCAAAATCTCATATGCAACTTTCCATCTCACCTGGCCAAGACGTACATCTGAGAAGCAAAATATAAAAGTTTCAACCCAGCATGTTGGGCATTTTCTGGAGATAGCTGTCAAAATGTGTCACCAACATGGATTATATACATCCGGGTCAGGGGTAGAGGTCAAATCAGGACTCATCACACAGGGTCCTGGAGCACATAATAAATTATCAATATTATTATTTTACATCGCAAAACCTAGATTGACATCTCTACTATAAATCCATATTAAATTCATCAACAAAAATCAAGTTCAAAGAGGCATTTGATTTGTTTTCCTGAAATACATACATTTTTGAGGGGACTTCATTCGTGGGGGCCTGAACCCGGAAGTACTTAATTGAGGTCTCAGTCCGTTGTCAAGGGAGCAATATATTTGACCCCAAGCGGCCACCTTGGATATAACCAGAGTCCGCAGTTTAGCCAGATATGTATTAGTTCTCTGGGTTAGGACAAGCATGGGGTTTGCAAGTCCTTTCTCTGTAAGGTATCTGGTCATATCATTGACATGATCCCGAGACACTGACAACGTCAACTATCTCCGTTACATAGGCATCTATTGTAGTGTTTGTCCCTCGCGAAAAGCCTGGAATATATTTGTGTATACATATAGGTATGTAAACCATGTAAACCAAACACACATAAATATCAATACACTGTCTCTATGCCTCAAGCTATAGATTATATTAACATCCACTAATCGGGTAATCAAAAGCCTCGTCGTCGAAATTCTAACCACAGGTACATATGTAATGAAAGATGGATGGCAAGTGCCCGCCATATTCTCAAATGACTGCGCGCTCAACGAAGCGGAACGGTGGAAATAGGTCTATACAGAGATCATTGCGGATACTGGCCATCTGACACTCGCCCAGCAAGGAAACACGATATCACATTGCTTGGGTTATATTTTGCCACCAAACAAGATAAGAGATAATACACCGATGACAACTGGACCGTGACCACACATCGTCATGTTAACGGAGACAATTCACAGCCGAGTGGTCACATTCAATGATAAATACATATACAAGACTTTGGTGTCTCGTGTTTAATCGGACAAGTAGGCGGGGTCACCCACATTACTGAGTTATAAAGTAAATAGTTGAGGTCTTTGTGGCGTAGTGGTGTTATAAGGTAAAGAAGTCCCGTGTGAGATCATACTAGATGACTAATCATAGCTATCTTTCTTGTGTCGACGATTGTGTGATTATTTATCTGTAAATTGACTTGGGGTATATACTACGTTACATACTATTCCTATTATTGGTTTTATTATTATCTCTCTTGTGTTCTATCTATAAAACTATTTATTCTGAATTATCTTCAATATTTTGGATCCTGAATAGCTTACGAATGCGCCATCAATATTGTGTACATGTACCCTTCAACTGCATTATCGAATCTTGAGTACATTCGAAAATATGTTACCAATCAACGCTAACAGATATGCCATAACATATTGTGTATCCTTTTAATATTATCATCACTGTTCAGGTCTTGTCAAGTGTAGTTTACGTGTCTTCAGCGACCACGTATCAGCAATTTCACGGGATCAGACGGGCACGACACTCGGAGATTCTTGCGTAATTGGCATCTTCACAGGTCTTCAGTATCAATCGTTTTGATATGCCATTTGCATTTTTTCATAATCAATTTGTTTCTTACCCAAGACGGACATAATGAACGTCCCCGTCCGAGTCACAGTAGATATTCATATCTGCATTTAAAACGTACCCACCTCTCATAACGAACGGATGCTTTGTTGATTCCATTCGAATTAGAGCACGTGATTCATGCAGCATGACGGAGAGATGATTCAGTGCAGGTTTATTAATTACATGCATAAATTACTAGTGTTTGTGTGTTGAAATATTTATAGGAACATTTAAGCAAAATGAGTCTTGTCAAGCATTGCAAGATGGTTTTATAAATAATCCATGATTCAGTCTCGCCCATAGTTCTGCAATACAGCATACAATTGTATACAAGTAAATGCATTGTGAAGCTGAATATCGTAGAATTTTAAATATACAACCGCTATCCCACGTTATGACAACAGGTCGTGTTTTGTCTTCTTCTTTGGTTGGATGTCAAACGAGTTTTCTAAAAGACTTTTAATGTGATAGCACTCCGATCCATTTTAACGGTATTGAACGTCAGTCCCCCCGAACTATTCTCCCCGGAGAATTCTTTCTACCGTTGATTGATTGGCTAATTAGTAACAGAGATCGATTTCATTCGCACTTGATAATCTTACAGTGTCTCTGTATGTGTTTATAGAGTATGTCTCCAACACGGTTCAGTGATTATGATTTAAGGCGCGTATCGAGAGGCATCGAGCCGGAAAATGACAATCCGACTCCGGATTGCTCTGCTACAACGATCAAAGGAAGCGGAAATGCTATTCTAAACATAAAATGAAGATACAAGAACCGTGTAATAGTACCAGATTTCTATTCCAGTTCTAACATATATTGACTTAAATATAGATACGCGAGAGAAAAAAATAATGTAGGGGAATTATATTAACCAAGATTACTTTGGGAACTCAAGTCTAATACAACGGATATGAAGCGATCAGCTGTAACCATGAATATTTTACATACACCTATAACAACTAGGTATCGGTTGAATTAATCGGTGATTCTAATTGAAACCATTCACATGTAACGTCATACTTATAAAGGCCGAGTCTGTGAGCCGTATCTAATGTGTCTCGGCGTGTCGATTTTCTGAATGACTAACCAAGACCATTATTGTGACAGCGCAGTGATGTATTTCAACACGTACGAAATGTACCTTTTAGCAAAATGTGATACAACGAAGAAAAAACGGGCTTTGACTTGAAAAGTTATACATTACATAAAAATTAACAGAACAACATTTAAAACATAATATTTCATACGAATAATGGAACTTTGATTGGCTGGCTGTTTCCTTTATTTCAATTGTGACGTCCTGGCTCCATGATGTCAAATGCATTATGACGTCGCCAACGAAACAGTTATGAAGTAAGAAATGTTGCCAATATCTCATACCTGTGTGTTAAAATGCTGTTTAACAAACGTGAGATTTTCACTTGTCACGTTTTTTTTCCCTTCAGTTTACGAGAACAGACAAGGTATGGTATTAAAGTGAACATTCTTTTACACTCGTTCATAAATCACATGAAATAGAAACCCGTGAACGATCCTCTATCTATCACGTGACTAGCCCGCTCTGTCACGCCATCTAGTCATATCATTTTAAAGTCAGACACTCGAATATAGAACACAACTATGACGTCATAAACTCTTGCTTGGCGTCTTAAAAGGTATAGCCGAGTAGAAATTTAGCCTGTCATAAAGAAAACTAAAGTAAGAAATGCCATGATGGCTGATAAATGTTATTTCATGGCGTAATAACGATTGTCGGGCGGTATGGTGAAGATATATCGATGTTTAGAGGGACGATATAACGATGTTTATAGGGATGACATAGCTATCGTTAGCGGTGGTATATCTAGTTTACTAGCGTGATATATCTACGGTTATAGGTTACTGGGTTGATATAGCTATGGTTACTGGGTGATATAGCTATGGTTACTGGGTTGATATAGCTATGTTTACTGGGGTGGTATAGCTATGGTTAGTGGGGTGATATAGCTATGGTTACTTGGGTGATATAGCTATGGTTACTGGGGTGATATAGATATGGTTACTGGGGTGGTCTAGCTATGGTTACTGGGGTGATATAGATATGGTTACTGGGGTGATATAGATATGGTTACTGGGTGATATAGTTAGGTTACTGGGTGATATAGCTATGGTTACTGGGGTGATATAGATATGGTTACTGGGGTGATATAGATATGGTTACTGGGTGATATAGTTAGGTTACTGGGTGATATAGCTATGGTTACTGGGGTGATATAGTTATGGTTACTGGGGTGATATAGCTAAGGTTACTGGGTGATATAGCTAAGCTTAATGGGATGATATAGTTAGGTTACTGAGTGATATAGCTGTGGTTAATTGGGTGATATAGCTATGGTTAATGGGGTGATTTAGCTATGGTTACTGGGTGATATAGCTATGGTTACTGGGTGATATATATATGGTTACAGGGTGATATAGCTATGGTTACTATGGTGATATAGCTATGGTTACTGGGTGATATAGTTATGGTTACTGGGGTGATATAGCTATGGTTACTGGGTGATATAGCTAAGCTTAATGGGGTGATATAACTATGGCTATTGGGGCGATAGTCTGGTTTTGATATGTTGTAGCTTTGGTTACATGGAGAATTTTGCAATACAATGATCAAACGTAGATAATTTTGATAGAAACTGATAATTTCTTAGGTAAATCAGCTGTCTACATTTAACTATCAACGTCAGATGGGATCACCTATTAGATGTCATTAGCTCCTCGGGTAGCGATGAATTCTCCCTTGTTACACACAATTGACCTCATTGTGATAATATAAGGTATTTAACATCATAGTCACGTTGTATCGACGCGGATTCGTAGTATCGTTCAACAAGACGCTTCATCTCTTAGCAATCCTGTTTGCGTAACATGCTTAGGCAACAAGTGTATGGTTGAAGGGATTTTAATGTTAGAACAGGTCTAGTGATGTCGGGGACGTATACTATTATAGACAAAAACTCGTTATATTAACAGTTCACAGAAGAATTTAATTCTGAATGATCCCCCTCAAAAAGTATAAAAATCGATAATCTTTTAGAAGGAGCAATGTGTAAATTTCACGTGACTTTTACGACCAAAAAATCTCTTAATACAATTTAAATCCATACTATCTACATAAAATAAGGGCGACTTCCCGACTGTGGTAAACCCTCATTCCAGTGGTTCACCACGAAATCATTACGTTAGGTGACGTCACCGTATACGCATCATAACCCTATTTACATATTCTAGCACATTTTGTCGAATTACGACGCCACCACGGGCAGATCACATGACCTTACAAAGCAAGGCCCGTGGCCAATTTAACAACTTTTTTATTTGATTATATGACTTGCTGATACTAGCCACTGTGGGACCTGAGGTCATCGCAGCCGGAAAGGTTCAATATCGTAATAACCTTGGGCTATGTCCTTTATCGAATTTCTAATCGGTTTTCGTACCGATAACCTCCAGTAATTTGCTAAGCGGTAAAAGCAAGTCCCAAGCATTGTCTGTCACCTAAAAAACTGGTCGACTGTTACGCAAAAGATAATATAATTTGATCTGGCACCAGCAGATAACATTGAATAAATGACTCAAAGATTCGGTGACATTGTCGTTCCATCTGTAGTTTCTTTACTAAACATCGATCCCGCAGTCGCAAAACAGTAACTCACGCATAGACATTTATAGGGACAGTCTTATCGTTTCCGGTCCACACAGAGACTATGATAATGAAAAATATCGATGTTTGATTTTGTGAGTGTGTTGAGTGAACCACCAACCAACATTTGCTGGGGAAATGTTATATACGCCTCTCTATGCTGTGGTTAGAATGTCACGTGGGGTTTCCTTCTGTGGTAGTATATGTACAATATAAACCGCAAGTAAAAGAAGTGTATATTTCATGTAAAGATTTCAACATGCCTGACGCGAAATACTATCGACTGGGTTAGGTGCGTCAATTCAGCCAATCAGAACCGATGTCAGACGGCTGATACTAACAGGGGCCGGACTACTAATGACCGAATGGAGTGATTGACAGTCGGCCTTTTTTCTTTTCTGTGTTATAATTTATAACGTGTTTACAATGACATGAGGAGAAATAAGAATCGCTTATACGTTTCAATCTGTTTAACCAAGGGTACAAAAGCAGTCAGGCGGAACTGATAGTATATCGCCTCAGGTATTAGGCTCAGTGTTGTCAAATTACCTGGTACACCTATCGTATGTCAAGCGGAACAAATAACTATTTTATATAAGACTTGGAAGGATTTCTGCCTTTTTTCATTAAAGTTCCCAATTGTTAGAAGTTTTTATTTTCACACTTACGTTAGAGTTGAAGTGTATGGAGCTAATACACAGAACAGCTGTGTTAATCTTGGTCGCTGTAATACGACAAACAGTCGGTGTGTCCTAGACAGGACAAGTAGCTCGGGGTCCCACGGCATTTTTCAGTGTCCTTAGTCCGTAACCATGGACGGCTGGGAAGCAATGGATAATTCCTCCGGGGAGGGGTGTTCACAATAAACATATATATAATGGTTATAAAAAAAACAACAAAAAACAAAAACAAAACAAAAACAAACTAACGCACAAGGTAAATTTCTCCTACCACCCATATTTGGGAATTTTACATGTAAATTTCTTTTACATGATAAATAAGAGATCTCTCAACTTGAAGCATGTCGAAACATAACTGCTTATGTCACTAAAACGATTCATTCTTGGTGTGACACAACACCTATACCTAAATTGCATTCATTCCAGCGCATTTGTTAGCAGCTATAGTAAAGGTTATCGTAGTGTTGTCTTTGAGATATATATATTCCCTAAGATTTTTATTTTCTTTCGATCAGGAAACTTGAACAAGTCTATACCATGCCTGGGCGTCAGGACACCCATGTAGCTACCAAACACCTCTGGTCTATTACATGCCTAGTACGACCGTTCGCCGCCATGTCACCCAAACACTTATTTCCCTCTCAGCGTTGAGTTATGTCGAATGACAGGATATGAAACACGATGGTCTGGTAGAGAAACTGACACGAGATACACACCTGTGGGGATTTAGACTGTCCCAGATTGTTCATCTTCTAGTGTAGGACAGACATTTGACCCCTAAAGGTGACAGACGGATTTCCTAGGTGTAAAAATGCACATCAACAGGAATGTTTGACAAAATGTCAGAAGTAAGTTCGGATAGTTGTTTGTGCTAACTAGTTGTGCCCTGGTAGATAACATGTACCGTCCAAGCTACACGCGCTTTCCCGGTACAAGAACGATTTTACACGCGTTTCTTATGACAGAATACGACCGATGAACAATAGACAATGTCCATGTTCGCCAACAAATGATTCTTTATTTGCTGTTGTTTAAAAGCTGAGTTCGTCACCATGTCAACAGCCAGATGAATTCAGAAAATGTCATATACAATTGTCTTCCCAAGTTACAAAATAAGTCTTCAAATGTGGTCTGGCAGGTGACACTCATAGCCCTATGCCTTTTCACTTCCGATCGGAGATCGAACCCCGGCCGCCTAGAGGATGTGTTACCACTTTGCCAACCGACCACCCAATTATTTGCTCTAATGGGTTTCAACTTCAAACTGAGTAGCCTTGAAAACTAGTTCAGACTGATAGTGACACAGTACAGCGAGAACCGGAGAGATGTAATTTAACGTTGTCGTTTAATAAACGTTGTACGTCGACTTTGACATCGATATCATGTTCGCTGAATTAATGTTTTAGTACCGTACGCGTGATTTCGTAACAACAACAGTTTATGGTATGATTGTGGTTGTAAAACTTTGAAAGTTTAAATCGGTGACGTTAACACATCCCGAAGCTAACTATAAACCCTTCAATTTCGGGCTAGGATACCAATTACGAAATATGGTCGAAAATACTTTAGACTTGAATTGGACAAGATGCTATTCCCGACGTCTGTGGCGTCAACAGATGTATTTCTATACGTCCCTTATCACGTCTGAAATATTCCTTGATTTTCACGGTAATAAGCCGTTATTATAATAGCTCCTGTATAAAGTTATCGGCGATGTCGCCGTCATGGGTGAATGAGCGCAAATAGAAACTCTGATCTACGTGTTATGACCGAATAAAACATGTATTTCCATCTAATACACACAAGGTCGTTGTTACTTTAAATTAATAAATATCCATTTATGGAGATATATGGAAAAAATGTTATGACGCGATAAAAACGCGATAGCAACTAGAATCGGGTAGCGGAATATGCTTCCTTTGATCAAAGAATCCCTTCATGTGTTACGATATCATAGAGGGATATTTAAAACGCTGTGAAAGCTTTCAACTTAAAAACTTTCTCGTCACCATCCAATTGAGAATTAATTGACGTTTTCAGTTGCCTCTCTATTATTTCGCCGAATTCCTCCGCGCCGTCGGCGGTGTCTCTCAGCCTTTTGAAACACTCATTATCACTTTTGATTGGTCGGCGCTCTCATTCTTCCCATGGTCACGAAACTGACAAATTTTGGCCCCGCCTACTTTCCACACCGTTGAGCACAGGGACCAATCACACGGGCCTAGGGCGAGGACAATTTGTGATGTGACGTCGACAACTTTTCGGGATAATGAATTACTGTGTGTGTTTGATCGTTGAGATGAAGCATTCAAACGCCGACTAATATGACGCCTCAGGTTTAGCCAGATCGCTTGTCGAATTACCGAAGGCAATGGGAAGCACTCAACCGAAACAAATAGTAGTTTATGAAGGTTTCACAAACACTTGTTGGTACCTGTGTGTTACCTGTCCCGGATAAAGCGGTGGAAAGTCCCGAGGAATGTCACTGGGGAACCAAGTGTCTCCTCTGTAGGGCATTACCACAGTAAATTTAAAGTGTGTCTTGTCGTAGTCTTCTTACCAGTGCTACGACAAGTGGGATCCTTTGTCCGTCGTAATCATAGTTCTTCTCTAACGGGTTAAAGTGAAGAGGATAGGACACGTTTGGATGACATGTGACCCAGGGGGTGAACTGGTAGACTTATTACAAGGCAATCCTCTCACCTGGTCACAGTACATCTGCCCTAAGGGCGTGAACTGGTAGACTTATAACAAGGCTCATCACCTGATCACTATACATATGTACATCTACCCCAAGGGTAATAAACTAGCTAACACAAACACACCTGGGCCATGATAAACTGTAAAGATTTATTTTTACTAAAATATGAAATATTTTCTCAATCCTACGATGCATCTTTCTTGAAATGCAGATGAAATGATATATATAGTGCTATTTCCCGTTCTGATTTCACTTTGTCAGATGGTATATGGATAAGCTTGACAGCCGATGAGGCCGAGATTAGCTTGCTCCTTGATTATGGTCAGGGGTCAAATATGTATCATCAATGACCTACTTTTGTTTTTCAGTGTTTCATTAAATATTTTAGCTTTCGTTACACCACCAGCAGTAGATGAATCTGTAGGAGACATTCTCCAGACTTTTCAATGACTAAGGAAAGGTCACGATGACCTACATTGTAGGTTGCTCCTTCACCACTTTCCTGGTCACTGCACCAAAAACGTTTGGACTAACATACGATGTTTCGTCAGACATGGTATATTAGAACTTGAAATGTCTCTCGTAAACGCCAAGTGTGCATCTGAATTTTATCTTTTCCAATATTTTTTTTATTTACATAGTATATAAAGGTCAAATCCCTGCTATCCGCGATTTCACATCTGTACGAAAAACAAAGCGCTATTGGTTACTGTAAAAAGAAAGCAGTCTTTAGTATCGTACTGAATTCCTACCTGACACACTCCGGTTCTATCACGAAAACTTCCGGTTGACTAGAAATGGGTTTCCGGTAGAACGAAATTTGCAGTAAATGATCACAACTAAAAGCATTATGCATGCACGCGTCCAAACACTTTTCTTTTTGAGTCATGACCTACTGAAATACATACATACATTTAGGGGTGTCGACTTGACGCAGTGGTAAAAGCGGTGAGTAATTTTGGTTAGGTGGTTTGGAGATATACAAATGACAAAGAAGACAATTTTTGAATGGTAGTCCTATCTGGGCCAGGAACTAACAGTCCACTGCACCAAACCACAGCCAGTTTAGAGCAGCGCGAGTTCTATGCCTGGTCAGGACAAGACTCATTTGTGTGTCTGTCTTATATATCTAGTTATTGAACACAACATATTTTCTACACCAAGCGATGTTGATCCAAAGGTTTAAAATGCGATTCAGAATTTCATTTCCTGTGGTAATTGCACTAAGTCTATATATATATATAATTCGACATTTTCTGATAGGTATCAATACGTTCACGCGTAGAATTTGCTATCACCACACAATCACAGACTTTCTGTTGATCACATGTACGCCGCGTGATTCTGTGTTCTGTACAGTTTATCATCCACTTTACAAGGCGAAGGAGTAGTACATACGGGAGCTGGAAATCCTGACATGTCAAAGGATGCGAAACGAAATGTAATTGACACAATTCGTGATAAGAGATGATAAAACACGCGATTATTGTTCGAAAGGAGACGATAAATGCATGAAAGAAAATCATTAAAATTTGATTTCTTCGGCTGCCAGAGAAAGCACAGTAACTACAGCACATCTAGACTACAATATTTCATTTCCCGTTCACATCACGCATACAGGCGATAAGCCGGCGGATTCAGATGGAATTTCTTTTTACCGTCTCAGAGTCGCAGCTGGTCGAAATCTCTTTGGATGATCAGTAGCGCGGAAGCGCTATGAAGGAGCGCATAGGCGCTATATCAGATCGGCTTACACAGTTTACAAACTGAAAGTAAATTGTTAGTTAAGGTCGGTGATCAAAACATTATTGAAAGGTTTGAAGAATGTGTCAACAATGTCATCTGCCAATCATAGAATGGGGAAAATGATTGTCGATTTCAGATTTTTTAAATGGATCGTTGAGATAAAGAAATGTTGATAGTAAATATCTCTGCGATTGTTATATTTACTCGTGATACAACGAGAGACTTATTACGAGTCTGTCATGGCTGAGTGCGCCCCCGATTCTGTCACGTCTGAGCGCGTGCTCTGATTGACATCGCGTCAATCCCATAAGACTGCTTGTAACGATGGTTTCATTTGCGATTATCAGGAAATCGTATCATTAAGAACTAATATACACAGCTGAAATCATTCCATCAAGCCATTAGTCCACGTATCACGATAAGTGGTAGTCGGAACAGTCGTCTGCAGCGTCGGTTTAATTCACTAGGGTCTTGGATCGCAATACAACAGTCATCAATGCGGTGTTACGTGTTTTTTCCCGTTTTTTCTCTCATTTGGGAGTAAATGACATTTAACATAAATTTGCGTGGGCTTTATAAATTTGTCAGCCTCTTGCCGCCTTACAACGACATCATCTAAATATTTCTACACTGTGACAGAGTATTTTACTTGACGGATGTGACGTCATAATTTGTCACCTTACGAGAAAACAACAGCTCCAAACGCTTCAAGCAACAGACTCCGGAATCGCTGCATAATCTGAAAAATAAATTTGATTTTAACCTCGGGGTTGGAATCTTTAATGAAATGTTTCTCCCGGTGTTTGGTCAAAAATGTGACTCGAATGGCACCAATACTATAACATGAATCACAGAATCACAAAGATATCGTTGTTACGGCATTCCTTTGATTAATGAGGCATTGCATTCTCATTATTGGTTATTTCATACCTTGTAAGAAGCCATAACTAACGCTTAATTACCATAATAAACTTTTAATATATTCATGAAAGTATATGCTAATTAAATGTATGAAATACACAAGGTCTTACTTAACATAAACACAAATAAAATTGTGATATTTTTAGAGCGTATGCAAATAGTGTATTTTAATTAAAAATATTAATGACATATTTAATTGTCAGCTATGATAAGCAACACAATTCCCGGTGTATTCAAACATTAACTTGGGTTATACGCGGAAGTGTTTTTTGATTCAAAGGCTTTATTTATAGATGTGATTATATTCATGGTCATCACTATGTTTTATCAGGAATAATAATTACTAATGATAAATCTGCTTAACTGTAGTTACATCGCCGAGGACATGACAGAACCATCAGTAAGAACATAGGGGGAAAACAAACAAGCCAAGGACTGCAACGAAGGAATTGAAATGAACTGCTGTTTATTATAAATGCAAATATGTAGCCATGAATCACTATGGAATTCGACCAAAAAGCCACAGATAAAACAGGATAAAAACACAACGAAGCAAAAAAATCGGTAATATCAAAGATTGCATTTTTAATGACATTGAACCATGACATTGAGTTAACTTACACCAGTCCAACTGTTACCTCGAGGCGTACATACTAACAAACACTAAACAAATAGTACAATATTCGGGCAGCTCAGGGAACACGTGATGCTTTCCAGTTGTCGATTTCATGTCAGAAGAGAATATCATATCGGACAAAGCACGTGTGATCGAACATTCTCATCATGTTCATTGAAAATCAATATGAACGGAGAGCACAGCGGTGTCCATTATCATAATCACGTTGTCCAGACTTGGTGTAGGCCGTGTTGTGTCCTGGATGGTGTGGCTTAGCTACAGACTATATATACATCTAGAATCCCGAAGACAGATCGCATATGACATTTAATATCCACGTCTGATAGCTTGTGGTCGGTTTCTCGCCGCGGCATGCAATTATCTACAATATATGTGCTCTCACGTTCTATACTCAAGTATATAGAACGTGTGGTATTTTTTCTAGA
Organism: Pecten maximus; assembly: GCF_902652985.1. Lineage (NCBI taxonomy): Eukaryota > Metazoa > Mollusca > Bivalvia > Pectinida > Pectinidae > Pecten > Pecten maximus. The sequence continues at coordinate 38,989,013 of NC_047023.1, read as the reverse complement.
AAAAAAGTAAATGCTTGTTGAAAATAGCATCCATGAGTGTTCATGAGTTCATGAAGTGCAACAAATTTGTTTGTATCAGAAAACAAATTTGCTTCGCTTGGTCAACTTACTGTATACCTCAAATTTTATGCTGTTACACGCTTTGATTCTAAATGTCGAAAACCTCGCTGGAGTCGGGATCACAGGACCGTTTCAGAATTTAGAATGACGGTATAATCACTGGTCGAGAATGTCGGTGCTATTAGCAGTCTAAATGTGATTGATATAGCCTGTGGATTTCTGCTCACTAGAGCGTACGTTTGAAATATGATCATAGCTCAAGGCAGCAAAAGAAGTAATATAAATAAATTATACGGTGAGAAATAGTTTCTACTTCACACGACAGAGGGCCATTGGGGTGTGACAAACCAATCCGACGCCCGACAATGGAAGTCGATTTTGATTGGTCAGTGTGAGGTACGTCTGGCCACGCCTCTATTAATTACAGGCGTGTCTACACCTTCTGATTGACAACCAGAAACCTGCTGAGCTTCGGTCCAGTCAATAAGAAGAAAGAAGGACAACATCAAATTAATGAGTACCGCTTTCACGTGAGCAGAATATTGTCGCTGCCGTCTATGAAGTGACAAACATGAAAATTTAAGGGCTTTAGTAGTGACCATTATCTGTGTGCACAGGTCTTACCAGTAATAAGGGGTCGGATTACATTTCATTACTGAAGGACAATTCGCTTCAGAGAGTAGAAACGTTTGGCACCACGAAATGGGAAATGGATCTTTTACGTCCCATTCTTTTCCTCTAGACATTGGAACCTCTGTATAGTGACAGCCTCTATAGAGATTAACCTTGACGTCTACCTGAAAGCGTCCTTCTGAAGTGAAAACTATATCATGGTGAAAACACATGTAGTGTGTCATTAAAAGATACCGGGTTTCTGAATTTGAGGAGGTAAATACAGATGAAGGACACAAGATGACATCCTACAACAAACCCCCTTTATAGCGGACAAACGCTGTTTCATATCATCGATTAAGAAGAAATCATTTCAGAAACACCTGGTATATCATCATACTACTTGATTTCAAGTTCGAGTTAGTAATACGGTTTCTTTTCTCTTAATGTAAAGACGAACTTCGTAAGATTGTCCTGAGCGCCACATCTTTGGAAACTGAACAACCTGTATAGAGAACGACCAGCAAAATGATTTCTATACTGAAAACATCAACTAGCACCCTCCATAAGCTAGCAACTTCTTATAGAGATACAGCCAACAACCTCTGACAGAGATATAGAGATCAACCTCTCATAGAGATATAGATATCAACCTCTGACAGAGATATAGAGATCAACCTCTCCTAGAGACATAGAGATCAACCTCTTATAGAGATATAGAGATCAACCTCTCATAGAGATATAGAGATCAACCTCTCATAGAGATATAGAGATCAACCCGTTATAGAGATATAGAGATCAACCTCTTATAGAGATATAGAGATCAACCCGTTATAGAGGTATAGAGATCAACCTCTTATAGAGATATAGAGATCAACCTCTTACAGAGATATAGATATCAACCTCTTATAGAAATATAGAGAACAACCTCTTATAGAGATATAGAGATCAATCTGTTATAGAGATATAGAGAACAACCTCTTATAGAGATATAGAGAACGACCTCTTATAGTGATATAGAGAACAACCTCTTATAGAGATATAGAGAACGACCTCTTATAGAGATATAGAGATCAACCTCTTATAGAGACATAGAGGACAACCTCTTATAGAGATATAGAGAACAACCTCTTACAGAGATATAGAGAACAACCTCTTATAGAGATATAGAGAACAACCTCTTATAGAGACATAGAAATCAATCTCTTATAGTGATATAGAGATCAACCTCTTATAGTGATATAGAGAACAACCTCTTATAGAGATATAGAGAACAATGTCTTATAGAGATACAGAGAACAACCTCTTATAGTGATATAGAGAACAACCTCTTATAGAGATATAGAGATCAACCTCTTACAGAGATATAAAGATCAACCTCTTATAGAGATATAGAGAACAATATGTTATAGAGATATAGAGAACAACCTCTTATAGAGATACAGAGAACAACCTCTTATAGATATATAGAGATCAACCTTTTATAGAAATCGACCTGTTATAGAGATATAGAGAACAACCCCTTATAGAGATATAGAGAACAACCTCTTATAGAGATATAGAGAACAACCTCTTATGGAGACATAGAGATCAACCTCTTATAGAGATATGGAGATCAACCTCTTACAGAGATATGGAGAACAACCTCTTATAAAGATATAGAGAACAACCTCTTATAGAGATATAGAGATCAACCTCTTACAGAGATAAAGAGAACAACCTCTTATAGAGATATAGAGAACAACCTCTTATGGAGACATAGAGATCAACCTCTTATAGAGATATGGAGATCAACCTCTTACAGAGATATGGAGAACAACCTCTTATAAAGATATAGAGAACAACCTCTTATAGAGATATAGAGATCAACCTCTTACAGAGATAAAGAGAACAACCTCTTATAGAGATATAGAGATCAACCTCTTACAGAGATATAGAGAACAACCTCTTACAGAGATATAGAGATCAACCTCTTACAGAGATATAGAGAACAACCTTTTATAGAAATATAGAGACCAACCTCTTATAGAGACATAGAAATCAACCTCTTATAGAGATATAGAGATCAACCTCTTATAGAGATATAGAGAACAACCTTTTATAGAAATATAGAGATCAACCTCTTATAGGGATATAGAGATCAACCTCTTATAGAGATATTTAAGCAATAAACTGCTTAGATGCGGCAGACCTACTGGTATAACTGCCACATGTGTCACAGACAAACTGAATGGTGCGCGCGCGCTAGCGCACCATGATTGTTTGTCTGTGACACATGTGGCAGTTATACCAGTAGGTCTGCCGCATCTAGGCAGTTTATCGCTTATATTTACGTTCTATTAATGAATCGCAAAAGTAAAAAAATATGAAAAAAATCTTCCAAAATTCAAATTTCCCGCTTTCTACCGTCAGGTCAGGTGAATATCTAGAACGGCCATCAGGGCAACTTCAGTTATACTCTCATAGATGAAGCTGCTTTTGGTAGGGATTTACTAGTAATATATAAGGGCATTGCCACACCAAATGTAAATATAGAGATATAGAGAACAACCTCTTACAGAGACATAGAGGACAACCTCATATAGAGATATAGAGAACGACCTCTTATAGAGATATAGAGATCAACCTCTTACATAGATATAGAGAACAACCTCTTATAGAGATATAGAGATCAACCTCTTATAGAGATATAGAGAACAACCTCTTATAGAGATATAGAGAACAACCTCTTATAGAGATCAACCTCTTATAGGGATATAGAGATCAACCTCTTATAGTGATATAGAGATCAACCTCTTATAGAGATATAGAGAACAACCTCTTATAGAGATATAGAGAACAACCTCTTATAGAGATATAGAGAACAACCTCATATAGAGATATAGAGATCAACCTCTTATAGAGATCAACCTCTTATAGAGATATAGAGAACAACCTCTTATAGAGATATAAAGAACGACCTCTTATAGAGATATAGAGAACGATCTCTTATAGAGATATAGAGAACAACCTCTTATAGAGATATAGAGATCAACCTCATATAGAGATCAACCTCTTATAGAGATATAGAGATCAACTCCTATAGAGAACAACCTCTTATAAATATATAGAGAACGACCTCTTATAGAGATATAGAGAACAACCTCTTATAGAGATATAGAGAACAACCTCTTATAGAGATATAGCGATCAACCTCTTATAGAGATATAGCGACAACCTCCTATAGAGATATAGAGAACGACCTCTGACAGAGATATTGAGATCAACCTCTTATAGAGATATAGAGATCAACCTCTTATAGGGATATAGAGATCAACCTCTTATAGAGATATAGAGATCAACCTCTTATAGAGATATAGAGATCAACCTCTTATAGAGATATAGAGAACGACCTCTGACAGAGATATAGAGAACAACCTCTTATAGAGATATAGAGATCAACCTCTTATATAGATATAGAGAACAACCTCTTACAGAGATATAGAGAACAACCTCTTATAGAGATATAGAGATCAACCTCTTATAGAGATATAGAGAACAACCTCTTATAGAGATATAGAGAACAACCTCTTATAGAGATATAGAGATCAACCTCTTATAGAGATATAGAGATCAACCTCTGACAGAGATATAGAGAACAACCTCTTATAGAGACATAGAGGACAACCTCTTATATAGATATAGAGACCAACCTCTTATAGAGACATAGAGGACAACCTCTTATAGAGATATAGAGATCAACCTCTAACAGAGATATAGAGAACAACCCCTTATAGAGATATAGAGATCAACCTCTTATAGAGATATAGAGATCAACCTCTGACAGAGATATAGAGAACAACCTCTTATAGAGACAAAGCAAGGAACCATTTTAATTAATACAAAATTAGTACCTTTTCTGGTTGTTATATTTTCATGTCATCAGTTCTCAACATATATGACCCTCGCTGACTGAAGTTCCATTTTATCAGGGAATATATATATATAAGGGAAGTTATGAGAAATAGCCATAACAACTTCAATTGTCAAAATCAAACATGGCCGCATGACTTTTCAAAATCAAATGGGCACAACTAGGCACCAAGGGAGTTTCAGAAAAAGGGAACTTAAAAATGAAACCTAAGAGAGATCTTAGAAACACTCCCGGTCAACTAGATATAGCTATATTAAACTTCCAACTGTCAGCCAGTCTCAGAATTAAGTGGGTAGAACCCACATATTGTTATCGCTATTTCTTGAGAAGGACTTGAAGGACTTTTCTCAAACTCCATGATTATGTAGATTCCCGTTGGTCTTAAGTTGCGCCCATTTGACGTCGAAAATCCATTCGTCAATCTTTGTTTTTGACAACTGAAGTTTGTTACCGCTACTTCTTGAGAAGTACTGAAATAAATTTTCTCGAACTTGACAGGTAGGATTCCATTTGATTTTGAATCTGACCCAGAAAACAAAATTCAATTATTTTGACCATTGTAGTTTGTTATCGACATTTCTTCAGAGATACTGGGAGTTTTTTTTTCTCAAACTTCATATTTAGGTTCCACTTCGTCCCTTGGTGCGTTCATTTGATTTTGAGTCTAATGCAGAAAACAAAATGACTGCCTGGCAGCCATCTTTGATTTTGACAGCTGAAGTTTGTTATCGCTATTTCTGGGGAAGTTCTTGAAGGATGCTTCTCAAACTTCATAATTATATAGGTTCCATTTGGGTTTTAGTTTATTTTGATTTGAGTATAGAAGTGCTGCAAGCATGTTTCTCAAACTTCTTATGTAAGGATTGTTTTGGGACGGACGGACGGTCAGACCATTGACACAGGACCACCATCTGTATGGTGGGATAATGGTGAGCTAAAATGATGATTTTCTGAACCTTGCGTGACTCGATTGACGTACAGGGACATGGGATCGATTCCACGTGTCAATTGCAGGTGTTGATGTGCTTATAAATCATGGACCTCCACAATGGACCATACTGTAGCAGTACACCGTCTTATTTTGTCACGTGATTTTTCATAATACGTGTAAATATAAATATCAAACTGGCATAGACATGTTTGTTCTTCAATTTATAATTCAATCATTTAAATGGATATCTTAATATTACTCGGATCAGATATCATGGAGAACTTCTTTGATATATTTTTTCTCACCAATGTCCTTCCTCCGAAGCGAACAACAGCCATACTGTACCTACAAACCAAATTGTTGTATGTTACTGTATATATAATATGTAATGTGTAGTTGTCAACACAGAGAAACCAATTGTGATCAGTACATCTGATCGAGATTATCAATGGGAATCGAACTCAGACAGCCTTGCTTAAAGAAAAGAACAGTGACAGGTTTTGGTAAAGATATTTATGCTTAACATTATCATCCTAACATTTGATAGCCTTTGTTTAATAAGAGTCTATAATGGTCTTGGGAACAGCATGGTCATTATATTGTGCATGCTGAAAGTTCCACAATTTGTAGTAGTAATAATAAGGGTTAATGTTACACTATCCATTCTATCAATATTATCTCCAGGACTCTCATTCCAACTAGTTTGTCAGGGCCCATAATATTTCATCCTAATGAATATTTATATTTTTATATGTGGCCACTGTAGTCTGTTAGAGTTCCGGACACGTACGCACGTAACATCAGGCGATGATCCGATATACGAGGTTTGACGCTCCTTACACGTGTCGGTTTGGAGAAGGTTAACGGACTTGGAGAACGCAGGACTTGCGTTCCCTTGCATTTGCTTTCTCGTGAAGCTGTCGTGATTATGTCCATGGGCAAGACACTTTACCATAATTGTTCTGGCTGACATGCGACCGGCCTCTCGCATGTTGTTCAGTGAGGTAGTCACCGACTACTACAAGGAGACTCCCTGTCTCAAAATAACTAGACAAAAGAAACTAATTTGGTATAATGTACGTATCCCAGTGATTGTAGTAGTGGCTCTGAAACTTAGTTTTCCTCCTGTTAGAGTATACAAAACAACCTATTTTCCATGTGCAATAATAAAAACTTTTTTGTTGGATCAGTGATGTATATAGCAATGTTATTTTAGTTCTTTGCATGTATATTGCTTGTAGTGCGATTACGTCAAACATATGACATTAATCTGTATTTATATCTTCTATTGAAGCTAGATATTGTCCTAGTTTGATATGTTCGTTCATTGAATGAAAGATTGAAAAGTTTGCGAATGTTATTCACCAGTTGTGTCGCCAAAATCACAGCGAAAGAAATTGAAGGAGGAAGAGTTCCGGAAAACGGCGTCTTAATATAAGAGAATACTTAACTTTTAATTCGAATTCCAGTTTGAAACATATTTGTTCATAAAATGAATCGTACTCACGAAATAACACACGAAGAAATTATCACTTAAGACCACGGTAACCCAACTGAGACCTGTGCCATTACGATCTACGTTGTCGTAGGCGTCGGAGAGCGTCGCGTGCAGTTTCAGACAATCGCTGTTGGCGGGGAGTGTTTTCAGTTCATTTGGCGACGCACAATCGTCTTGGTAAATCAGGACGAGGTGAGATGTTGGAAATACACATGCATTTCATCAACAAACATCGTTATTTGTTGGCGGCCCTGTATAGTATACAGACATAGGGCCTCGGTCATGCAATCAAGAAAAATCGACCTGCATTGCCACTAGGGCCTAGACAGACAGTCGGATGCTCTACAGGCCCTAGGGCAAAAGGCATCAATCGACCTCAATTTTGGAAATGTATTTCTCAGATTGAATTATTTGCCGTATTTTACCGAACACAGTGCGGTAATCCGAGGGGCATAAAGCACTAATGATGTCTTTATTTTGAAATGTAGTCGAATTTTCTGTCTAATTTACCGTATTTTACCAAACACGATCGGACGCATTGGGAACGACACCTGAAATGAAATATAATTGAATTTTCTTTTCATTTTGCCATATTTTTTCAACATACGAAACTAGAAGGGATAAAGTTGACTTAGAGATTGAAATTACTTTCTTTTATTTTATTATCGTTTACCGATTATAAACAATAGGTATCACATATCAAGATTAAGTTTAAAAAGGAATTGATGTTTTTTTTAAACCTCCCACTCAAGTCAGTGATAATATTGATTCCATCCATGCGACTGATACATTCTATACCAGATGACGACATGTTTACCTCCTGGTAACGCCTATTTAGATAACACGTGCGTTTACGTGGTTATTCACCATTTTCTGGGAACTCCCCCAGTCATCAAAAGGTGAGTAATATAACCATTTGTATCTTGTTCTTGAAATGTAAATATAACTTTTGAATATGAGTAAATATAACTTTTGAATATGAATGCAATCTTGGTGGCAGATAAATGATCGTGACGTCATGATTACGTCATTCTATTAAAACTCTCCTCAAAATTGCATTAATCAACATATCAATCTTTTCAATGTTATGATTTTTAGTCCAATGAAAAGGATCTTTGAAGAAGAAATCGGTAAATACTTTCCACTAAGGGAGATAACTGACATTCTTAGAAATAGCGTTCCCAAGATGTAGAATACTCTGGACTATAATATAATGTCCGTGTCTTTCTCATCTTTCAAATCAACTCTAGTCCTCAACATACCATTTACAGTATCCATTCATTACTTGCGTGGTGACAGAAAATCTCTATTCCAGACTGGGACACGAATACGGTACTCTCGCGATCTCCAGTAACTCTCGCGATCTCCAGTAACTCTCGCGATCTCCAGTACTCTCACGATCTCCAGCACTCTCACGATCTCCAGTAACTCTCGCGATCTCCAGTAACTCTCACGATCTTCTCACGATCTTCAGTACTCTCACGATCTCCAGTACTCTCACGATCTTTACCACCGTGCAAAATTGATCCTATACTCCAATGATTGCATAAATTGCGACTATCATCGTGAACATGTTCATCACTTCTTCTTTGAATGTCAGTCTTATACAAATGTGCGTCCTGTACATTTAAATCATTTAAATGTGTATATAACGTTGATATTATAACGTTTGGTAAATGAAAATATGGCTTTGGGTAAAAATTGTGATGTACATGTATTCAAACATGTGCAAACTTTCATTAGATACAGCGAAAGATTTTAACATGTTCCGATTATGAACTTGACTTTAAAATAGGATCTTTTTTTATATGCAGCTTTAACTTTAAAAATCGCTTCATACTTTTATGAATTGTAATTGACAGTCTGTACTATCACCTGTTGTTTTGAATTATTGTTGTAAAAGATGGTTTCCTCAATTGTAACTTGTATCAAATTAAATCCTAATTTCCAATTTTGGTCATTAAAATACAATTAAATTCAAAGTAAAAATGCCAAAAGTAAATAAATAAACTTAATTTAATAATATCAACAATAGTCTGCCAACCATTAGATTTCCTGTTAGATAGATTAGCCTATTGTGACGTAATTTTATGATGGCACACACCTTAATTATATTACCGCGGAAACATTTCTCTAATACGTTGGAATCTATAAGACTGACACGCTTGTTCCTTGTTGTGACATTTGAATTGAAATGAATTTCAATTTGATTAAAACATAATTATTTCACAAAGTATTTGCATACTGATAATGATACTCAGAGAGAGATTTAACACTGTCTACAGATCTAGCATAGAGCAAAAGTCGAAGTAGTTTGTGGTCTAACCCGACTCAATTCGTTGGTCTTTTTTCACCTTAAAACCTCTAGTGACCAAAATTCAATCTAAAAAACGCGAAGATTTTCAGAAATAAAATATCACAGTTAGACCAATGTGAAGAGCGTCATTTAGTCTTATATCGCTAAAATTGTGGAATAACCATTCGATTGAAATTAACATCTTTTTTTTGTATCTCCTTTTATCCCCATGTGACAATACAAGCCAGTAAAATGAAGCACCGTTGTTTCGATTGAACTCGATTGTACTTCATCCCTGAGCACAAAAAAACGTTTCGCGTGAAGTTATGAAAATGAATTCCTTAATTAGATTTTTTCACCGAAAATTGCACGAATTACCAAGTCGTAAACTCGGTATAAACACAAGCGCAATTGACACTTTCTACCTAATTACTGAAGTTGCACAGAAAATCGTTCTCGGTCGCGGCTTTTGTCCCCGATGTCAATTTCCATGTATAGAGGTTGTCAATGTCAGCTGCAGGTGTGGTGATATGGATCGCGCATCTTTGTCGGAGGGAAACGCGAGCATATGGGCATTTTATGTCTCTGCGAATGCAATATCTTATTGATAGAAATATCGAACGGTATTGAGTTATGACCATACTCGGAAACTGCGTGACTCTTTGAATGACTTTGTAGTTATAAGCTACTCATGGTACCAACAATGTGTTTAAATGTGGCGAGCAAAATACAGAAGTTTTTTTTATATCAAAACACGTCTCAGATGTGACTAATGTTACTTTATTATGATTTTCTGAAATCATGCGCATGCATAGAGCGAGAGAATAAAATTATGAAAATAAGCGTTATGAGGAAGAATATAGTTCACATTTATTATCTAAAAAAAAAAGCTAAATTAAGTCCTACGAATTCTTTCCACTGAAAATTCGTTTCATTTCGTCACAGAATAACGTCGACATAATTATGTTGCCAATAAATGCATTTAATAATGGAAACCGATATAACATATGTCGTTTTCTTTGTATTGCAAAAACTGCCTACGAACCCCAAATTCATTCATAAGCGAAGAATTTGCTAAGTAAAACAAATGGAATGTCCGCTCCTCTCAAAAATCAATACTTGACTTATATTTGTAGTAATATGATACCAACTACTCGTAATAGGTTATTATAAGTCTGAAATTAACACCATTAAAAGAATTCAAATTACGTGTCATTTTTAAGATGAGTCCGATGGGGAAGCACTTCAACCCATGATCAAGATTATTCTGTGCCCTGACTGACAGTAATAGGGCCCGCCCACTTGGAACAGAGGTGCACGTGGGTCCTGGTCGCCCTCTCTTCCATTTCAGTTTTGAGTGACAGGCTAATAGAATGCGTCGACAATGGCTTCGCTCTGATTGGTCAGTTGGTTTCAGCCAGTCAGACTACCGTTGTGTTTTTCTCTTTGCCGTAGTGTATAACGCACCGAAACGTTATCTCGGCTAAGCGCCAAATCTCTACAGCCCGGAGACTCGTTCGTATTAAATTGCATGGTATTACTTGCGATCGATTTCTGTGTTATAGAGGTTTTTATGAAGGTCAGAATATCTTTTGTGCTTCTTCATTTAGCATGAATAGATTTCTGATGCGAGCGCCCGGCTACGTTAAATCGGAACCATAACAGCAGCAAATGCCATGTTATATTGCGGATGAGGGATGGTAACCAGTTATCAACGTTATTCTGCAGCTTTTCATGTCTTTGGCGAATTCAGTCTGCTCACGGGATTTATTTATATGTTAATTGTAATTTGAAATGTCACATGCGATAAGGTTGAATGATACGACGCTGTTTGCATAACACTACCGATCACCTTCAGCTGCATCCGAATTCCTCCTTATAATCGCGGGCTCGAGCAAGGCTATGGTATGCCCAAGTCCATATTTAAATCAAGTCATCGGAAGTAAGGCAGCAAACAGTTCAAGTTAAATGTTAACAAAAAGTAAAACTGTATCAAATAAGAATAATGGAGACTTTAATCGTATTGTGACCTTGATGAGAAGAGCCGATACCGGTTATTGTTAAGAGTATTTAGAATCACAATTCGCAGCCTGTTTTATTTATTTGAAGGTTTTTCAAATCATCGACAAAAAACTTAATGGTTTGTACCATATTCCCTAATGTAAGTTGTCTCCTCAGTAATACTAGTTTGTTGATTAACCAAAACAATGTTATGGTTTCATATACCTCTCTGTATAATGGTATTTTTTTTCAAAAACAACATATTTAAAGTAATCAAAAAGTGTTTTTTTTATGTGCGATGAAAATTGAGGTTACAATTTGAAAGCCATTCACAGCCAGATAGTTTTATGCTTACTTCCAAACGTATATGCAACTTTAAAAAATATTTGTATAGAGTTTGCGAAAAAAAAGGAAATTTGCGTTAAACCCAAGGTTTGAAACTTGAGATAGATTTCATGTCAGTTAAAAAAACTTTGTCAATTAGCTTATTATATCTTTATAGCTAGTTTCATAGCCGTCACAACGATTCAAAGTACCTCATCTGTTACGTGGTATGGGAAGATCATCTAAGCCATAACTGACGTCACAACGAGCTGACAATCTCGTGCAAAGAATGCATAGTAGCAATTACCTACATGTTTACAGCTTCCGTTATCAAAGGCCTGCCAGACTCTTTAGACTTGCTCAAGTTCCTACGTAGAATGTCAACACATATCAGAGTAGCAGTTTATTTGTTTGTTTACGGCGTGTACCAAACAATACCAACCTGGGTAAGAAGTGCCCTTGGTATTATATCTGTGAACGTTTTGGTCAATATCAAAATTTTCATTTTCATATTTTTTTTTTTCATTTTAATTTTCATTGTACGTCCGGTGACATTTTAGTCTCCGCCTTCAGCAGTGTAATTAAGATTTGTATAAAATATTGATTAATATAACAAATTGCCCGTCCACGGGGAGATAAATCTGTAAATCACCTTGTTCGCCGCCTATCTACATCTGTCGTATTTTCATTGTTTCACGAGTCAGTGAACGCGAGAGACCGCACTAATCTCCTTTGTCTATCGTTGTCTGTATCAGACAGCGGACATTACTGACCAGTAACGAGGCTCACACTGGATAGAAATTAACTATTCTTGTTATTGACATAAATGCCAAGAGACAAGCCCCGCCCTCTCAATGCGCCCACGTGGAGAACGGTAATTGGATAATTGCATACAAGCGTACATAGGTTGCACATGTTTACTGGCATGTAGTGAATAACTGACTGTTTTCCGGTCCGTCTTTATAAACATAGCCTCATGTGAGCTGCAAGCCTGATAACCTGTTTTTAATATAACCGTCTGTTTGGTCGTCCGTACACCACTAATAATGATAGCAAGAGTTTATTATTAACCGTCCGCTTATGTATACTATATGTCTGTAATGCATTAGAACAAGTGCCCTATATCACGGAGGTGTTCGCTCGTCCGGCCACACTTTCGTTTCTGAAGAATAATTCACATTGCGATGCTTTGACCTTGGTTAGATATAATGTGTTACTGTAGATTCAAGGTCACCTTATTTGTTAAAATAGAACAAGGGCATCGAGGCCCTGTGTATATTGTAAAGAGCAACTTCATTACATGATGACACTTTCCATCCTTACCACATATTTGTGGTTTTTAACCCAACCCCCATCACCTCAATTTATTTATAGCGCGATTTTGTACGACACATCCTAGAAACTAACAACCGGACTCAAAAGAAACTTCACATGGGTATTGGCGGGATTCAAGATGGCCACCACCATTGGTTCACACTCATAAGTGACCCTCAATGACTTTTGATTTCATATCTTTTACTACCACGGGAAAATGTAGGATAATTTAAAAATGACCGCCATTGAAATTGAATTGTTCCATTTTAATTATAAATATTCTGATTCGCCGACTAGCTCTTCTGTGTTTCTTTACTTTGACCATGGGAAAGTTGACGGTAGGTCTATGAAATCATTCACTTACATTGATATTAAGTGATTTTCGTTTACTTAATACCAGACTGATTCTTCCTTAAATGACAGAGGGAATTGATGCTGTTTGTTCTCTGTCCGTTTGTCTGTCCGTCTTTTCCGTCCGTCTGTCCGTCTAAATAAACATGTACACCCGCCCAATTTTATCAATTGTTGTCTCGTCTGTCCATTGTCATCTTATGAAAATATAATGATATCATTTTGTCAGTCTTTTCGTCTGTTGGTCTGTCTGTCTAATGGTCCGTTTGGATGTCTCGGCAAGAACAAGAACGTTCTACAACAAATCGACCCGTCTCCGCGAATGATTGCCTGTTTGAAGTACATGGTTCGTTGATCAACCACTCTGGTCATGTTTGCTTTCATGCACGAACAAACATGGGATCCGACTACTGTGTACCAATATTTGTACCACTGCCGTGGCTAAGTCGCCTCCGAGTGTTTGCTCCAGACACACACTGATAGCATTAGGGCGATGATAATGCTTCTCGCCTATTCATCCGATCAAGCTAAATATACAAACGATATTTAAACAGACAATTCTATGACCAATCTAATATTTATGTCGCTGATTGGTTTTACGTCATAGCCAGTCAGCAGAGTCAGAGATGCTTGCTACTTTTAAGTATTCTCGTCACATACTGATATTCAGAATAGTAAAAAGGGGAGGTAACTTTGTTAACACATTATGAAGCCGAGACCTGACATTATCATGTACACCATTATTGACCGTCTGAGTGGAACAAGTACGTGTATAGTGTGAAAATATATCACACGAAATACTAATTCATCAATATTTCTGCATAGCACAATTTCAGATTATTGGTTTAAAGGAAGCGTTAGCCTATATCGTATAAGCTTGATTAAATACTTCATTCTAAATGACCTTTATTGCTAGTACGACTAGTTGGTCTTGTTAACCTTGATCGAAAGGTCTTACTTCCGGTCTTGGTATTACTAAATCAAGTTTGTAACCATACGTCAGAAATAGACTCAATTTGATGTTGATTTTGAGCAACTTCGCGCCTAGGCACAATATAGAGAGAATCGTATTAATACACTTGGTTGGCAAAGTGGAGGAACTCCAAAGACCTAACAATCAACCCCGAACATCAGCCTGTACAAAATCTACATTCAGATTTAAAACGTTTTACTTTTCAACTCTATATTGTTAAATGAAACTCATTGCTCACATCTGTTGTCGGAGACTGCGTTCTTGGGAAAGTCAAATACCTATATAGATATAGGTCGTCCTATATTCTGGATTGTATTAAGAAAACAAAGCCATACCGATAAACCATTTACATGTATCGGTCGTTAACGCCAAGTCGAGCAATTATTATCATTTCCAATTTTATGTTTCGTACAGATACATCAGATTTCACTGTCTCTGTGATCAGCAAGCTCACATAATCGCTGATGCCATTGTTCATTTCTCGAGTTGAAATCCCCAGAAACATGTCTCCAGGGGAGTTGTGCATTCGGCTACTTATCTTAGTCTTTGACTGTAACTATCTCCTCTTCGCTGGATACGACACATCAATATGTATACTACAATTGATTTCAATTAATTAAATCTCATTCAATGACTGTGGATTATATACATATATATAAACAAAACAACCATCGATTTCGACAAAAAGAGCGATGTACATGACAATATCCTGCGCTATGATTTATACATTAGTCGTCCTTGGGCGGCGAGGAAGATAAGATTTGTGTCCTCGGAATAGATATTATTCATAACTGCCAATAACAAATAGAATTCTCCTATCTCCACCACTCAAGGGCAATGCATGTTTTATTATATCAGTCTTCTTAAAGAAAGTGCAATAATTTCAATTTACTATGATGTATAATCCTAGGTCAACTACAAAATAACACAAGGGCCAGACATTCTCTTTACAGGGGGACGATCTGGGAGGAATACCATCAATGACCTCCACTCTTATCTTCGTCGTCCAAATGGAGGAGTCCGAAAGTATTCCTTATAGAGCTTCTCGGGCCTTTCACGCCGTTTCAGGATAAAAGCTTTATTCAACCCTGACATCACATTATGACGTTTCAACTGAAGCCTATTTTATCCAACTGAATGTCGTAAAAGAGTCTAAACAAGTATTACTGCGAGCAGAATAAGGAGTGCATTCTATAGTTGTTTTTCTGTTTAGATGGAGAATCAAATCCCATGTATCTCAACTGCATGGAGAACGCGGTAAAGAATCGTCTTCTTCATATTATAAATAACAGATAATTGCTCTATCATCTAAATTGCAATACTTGTACTAGTACATGTACTTAGAATCATGATCGTTTCTCTCTACTGTCATCCTTCCACAGTGTGTGGGTGTCTCCGTGTACAACTGTCCTCCTGTGGTGTGTGAGTGTCTCCGTGTACAACTGTCCTCCTGTGGTGTGTAGGTGTCTCCGTGTACAACTGTCCTCCTGTGGTGTGTGGGTGTCTCCGTGTACAACTGTCCTCATGTGGTGTGTAGGTGTCTCCGTGTACAACTGTCCTCCTGTGGTGTGTAGGTGTCTCTGTGTACAACTGTCCTCGTGTGGTGTGTAGGTGTCTCTGTGTACAACTGTCCTCCTGTGGTGTGTAGGTGTCTCCGTGTACAACTGTCCTCCTGTGGTGTGTAGGTGTCTCCGTGTACACCTGTCCTCCTGTGGTGTGTAGGTGTCTCTGTGTACAACTGTCCTCATGTGGTGTGTGGGTGTCTCCTTGTACAACTGTCCTCCTGTGGTGTATAGGTGTCTCCGTGTACAACTGTCCTCATGTGGTGTGTAGGTGTCTCCGTGTACAACTGTCCTCCTGTGGTGTGTAGGTGTCTCCGTGTATAACTGTCCTCATGTGGTGTGTGGGTGTCTCCGTGTACAACTGTCCTCATGTCGTGTGTAGGTGTCTCCGTGTACAACTGTCCTCATGTGGTGTGTTGGTGTCTCCGTGTACAACTGTCCTCCTGTTGTGTGTAGGTGTCTCTGTGTACAACTGTCCTCCTGTTGTGTGTAGGTGTCTCTGTGTACAACTGTCCTCCTGTGGTGTGTGGGTGTCTCCGTGTACAACTGTCCTCCTGTGGTGTATAGGTGTCTCCGTGTACAACTGTCCTCCTGTGGTGTGTAGGTGTCTCCGTGTACAAATGTCCTCATGTGGTGTGTGGGTGTCTCCTTGTACAAATGTCCTCATGTGGTGTGTGGGTGTCTCCGTGTACAACTGTCCTCATGTGGTGTGTAGGTGTCTCCGTGTACAACTGTCCTCATGTGGTGTGTGGGTGTCTCCGTGTACAACTGTCCTCATGTGGTGTGTAGGTGTCTCCGTGTACAACTGTCCTCATGTGGTGTGTGGGTGTCTCCGTGTACAACTGTCCTCATGTCGTGTGTGGGTGTCTCCGCGTACAACTGTCCTCCTGTGGTGTGTGGGTGTCTCTGTGTACAACTGTCCTCCTGTGGTGTGTAGGTGTCTCCGTGTATAACTGTCCTCATGTGGTGTGTAGGTGTCTCCGT
This sequence comes from Pecten maximus, assembly GCF_902652985.1. Taxonomy (NCBI): domain Eukaryota; kingdom Metazoa; phylum Mollusca; class Bivalvia; order Pectinida; family Pectinidae; genus Pecten; species Pecten maximus. Next base: position 38,972,194 of record NC_047023.1, on the reverse strand, counting down.
GTACAACTGTCCTCCTTTGGTGTGTTGGTGTCTCCGTGTACAACTGTCCTCATGTTGTGTGTGGGCGTCTCCGTGTACAACTGTCCACCTGTGGTGTGTAGGTGTCTCCGTGTATAACTGTCCTCATGTGGTGTGTGGGTGTCTCCGTGTACAAATGTCGTCATGTCGTGTGTGGGTGTCTCCGTGTTCAACTGTCCTCATGTGGTGTGTAGGTGTCTCCGTGTACAACTGTCCTCATGTGGTGTGTTGGTGTCTCCGTGTATAACTGTCCTCATGTGGTGTGTAGGTGTCTCCGTGTACAACTGTCCTCATGTGGTGTGTGGGTATCTCCGTGTACAACTGTCCTCCTGTGGTGTGTGGGTGTCTCCGTGTACAACTGTCCTCATGTGGTGTGTAGGTGTCTCCGTGTATAACTGTCCTCATGTGGTGTGTGGGTGTCTCCGTGTACAAATGTCGTCATGTCGTGTGTGGGTGTCTCCGTGTACAACTGTCCTCCTGTGGTGTGTGGGTGTCTCTGTATACAACTGTCCTCATGTGGTGTGTTGGTGTCTCCGTGTATAACTGTCCTCATGTGGTGTGTAGGTGTCTCCGTGTACAACTGTCCTCATGTGGTGTGTGGGTATCTCCGTGTACAACTGTCCTCCTGTGGTGTGTGGGTGTCTCCGTGTACAACTGTCCTCATGTGGTGTGTAGGTGTCTCCGTGTACAACTGTCCTCATGTGGTGTGAGGGGTGTCTCCGTGTACAACTGTCCTCATGTGGTGTGTAAGTGTGTCCGTGTACAACTGTCCACATGTGGTGTGTTGGTGTCTCCGTGTACAACTGTCCTCGTGTGGTGTGTGGGTGTCTCCGTGTACAACTGTCCTCATGTGGTGTGTTGGTGTCTCTGTGTACAACTGTCCTCGTGTGGTGTGTGGGTGTCTCCCTGTACAAATGTCCTCATGTGGTGTGTTGGTGTCTCTGTGTACAAATGTTCTCATGTGGTGTGTTGTGTCTCCGTGTACAAATGTCCTCCTGTGGTGTGAGGGTGTCTCCAAGTACAACTGTCCTCATGTGGTGTGAGGGTGTCTCCGTGTACAAATGTCCTCATGTGGTGTGTTGGTGTCTCCTTGTACAAATGTCCTCATGTGGTGTGTTGTGTCTCCGTGTACAACTGTCCTCATGTGGTGTGTTGGTGTCTCCGTGTACAACTGTCCTCCTGTGGTGTGTAGGTGTCTCCCTGTACAACTGTCCTCCTGTGGTGTGTTGGTGTCTCCGTGTACAACTGTCCTCATGTGGTGTGTAGGTGTCTCCGTGTACAAATGTCCTCCTGTGGTGTGTGGGTGTCTCCGTGTACAACTGTCCTCCTGTGGTGTGTTGGTGTCTCCGTGTACAACTGTCCTCCTGTCGTGTGTGGGTGTCTCCGTGTACAAATGTCCTCATGTGGTGTGTTGTGTCTCCGTGTACAACTGTCCTCATGTGGTGTGTTGGTGTCTCCTTGTACAACTGTCCTCATGTGGTGTGTTGTGTCTCCGTGTACAACTGTCCTCATGTGGTGTGTTGGTGTCTCCCTGTACAACTGTCCTGATGTGGTGTGTTGGTGTCTCCGTGTACAACTGTCCTCCTGTGGTGTGTGGGTGTCTCCGTGTACAACTGTCCTCATGTGGTGTGTTGGTGTCTCTGTGTACAACTGTCCTCCTGTGGTGTGTTGTGTCTCCGTGTACAACTGTCCTCCTGTCGTGTGTGGGTGTCTATGTGTACAACTGTCCTCATGTGGTGTGTGGGTGTCTCCGTGTATAACTGTCCTCATGTGGTGTGTAGGTGTCTCCGTGTACAACTGTCCTCATGTGGTGTGTTGGTGTCTCCGTGTATAACTGTCCTCATGTGGTGTGTAGGTGTCTCCGTGTATAACTGTCCTCATGTGGTGTGTGGGTGTCTCCGTGTACAACTGTCCTCATGTGGTGTGTTGTGTCTCCGTGTACAACTGTCCTCATGTGGTGTGTAGGGTGTCTCCGTGTACAACTGTCCTCCTGTGGTGTGTTGTGTCTCCGTGTACAACTGTCCTCATGTGGTGTGTAGGCGTCTCCGTGTATAACTGTCCTCCTGTGGTGTGTTGTGTCTCCGTGTACAACTGTCCTCCTGTGGTGTGTGGGTGTCTATGTGTACAATTGTCCTGATGTGGTGTGTAGGTGTCTCCGTATACAACTGTCCTCATGTGGTGTGTAGGTGTCTCAGTGTACAACTGTCCTCCTGTGGTGTGAGAGTGTCTCCGTGTACAACTGTCCTCATGTAGTGTGTTGGTGTCTCCGTGTACAACTGTCCTCCTGTGGTGTGTGGGTGTCTCCGTGTACAACTGTCCTCCTGTGGTGTGTTGTGTCTCTGTGTATAACTGTCCTCCTGTTGTGTGTGGGTGTCTCCGTGTACAACTGTCCTCATGTAGTGTGTTGGTGTCTCCGTGTACAACTGTCCTCCTGTGGTGTGTTGTGTCTCTGTGTATAACTGTCCTCCTGTTGTGTGTGGGTGTCTCCGTGTACAACTGTCCTCATGTGGTGTGTAGGTGTCCCCGTGTACAACTGTCCTCCTGTGGTGTGTTGTGTCTCTGTGTATAACTGTCCTCCTGTTGTGTGTGGGTGTCTCCGTGTACAACTGTCCTCATGTGGTGTGTGGGTGTCTCCGTGTACAACTGTCCTCCTGTGGTGTGTGGGTGTCTCCGTGTACAACTGTCCTCATGTGGTGTGAGGGTGTCTCCGTGTACAACTGTCCTCCTGTGGTGTGTTGGTGTCTCCTTGTATAACTGTCCTCATGTGGTGTGTGGGTGTCTCCGTGTACAACTGTCCACCTGTGGTGTGTTGGTGTCTCCGTGTACAACTGTCCTCCTGTGGTGTGTTGGTGTCTCCGTGTACAACTGTCCTCCTGTGGTGTGTAGGTGTCTCCGTGTATAACTGTCCTCATGTGGTGTGTGGGTGTCTCCGTGTACAACTGTCCTCCTGTGGTGTGTGGGTGTCTCCGTGTACAACTGTCCTCATGTGGTGTGTGGGTGTCTCAGTGTACAACTGTCCTCCTGTGGTGTGTTGGTGTCTCCGTGTACAACTGTCCTCATGTGGCGAGGATTTAAACACTCGAGCAAAATGAAGGAAATCAAATAAATGCTAACCCACAGGGATTACAGGTGGATCCAGTCGAGGAATAAGGAATTTGAATTGATTTTGATCACGAAACAATTGTCTTCAGGACGGTTTTCAAATCACAGCTTAACTTTGAAGGCAATTGCATCGGTCCTTTTTATCAATTCCGTTTCGAATTTGCAAACGTTTTAATAAAGACATGCCTGTTTTAGTATATTCATCACTGGTTCTTCACACCACCTGAACAACGATTTTCCGTCAAATGTCAATGACGTTGTAGCAATAAACAAAACAAAAATATAGCCCACATCAGCACTTTATATCTTTGACTGTAATACATTTAAAGACATAATAATGTGAAACGTGTATATCAAGCCACCATCTCTCCATGCTCGTTTCCCATGAATGAGTAACGATCTCAAATATACTGTAAACATGGTAATTTCCGCGGGGATTTATCTTGCGACATCGATAGGTAAACTACATACGAGTGGGGTAATTTCCGCGGGGTTTAATCTCTCGACATCGACAGGTTAACTATACGAGTGGCAGTAATTTCCGCCGGGTTTAATCTCGCGATATCGATAGGTTAACTATACGAGTGGGGGTAATTTCCGCGGGGTTTAATCTCGCGATATCGATAGATAAACTATGCGAACGGGAGTTATTTTCCGCGGGGTTTAATCTCGCGACATCGATATGTATACTATACGTCACACCGCGTGCATCTGAGCTTAAAGACACTCTAGACATTCGGTAGGTGGCGACACTTCTGTTCCCTCCATCCTCGTTGGCGTCTTTGAACGTCGGTATACACTTTAGGTGCTAGTCAAGTCAAAAGAGTATATCGTCCTGTACCTGGTACTAGCTCGATAAAGGATCAATACGTTCACTGCAAGAGACAATTATATCATCGTCTTGGAATTACAATCTACAGAACAAATCACTCTTAAGTACGAATACATTTTCAAAACATCTGGACCGTTTAGAAGGAAACTAGTCAGTTTTCCATTTAGGATTAGAATCGCAAATTTAGACCCTTCGAGCAATATGAACATCTCTTATGAAGACTTCCAACAATGGTATCTACGTTCGGTATCGCGGAGAGAAGACCAGGTATATATAATTTACGCCAGTTTAATTACATGAAGGAACACCCGTCTATTCTAAATTTCGAGCCAACCTCATGTCATCGAAACCTGTAATGTAAGTTATGCTCCTTAATTGCCTTTTAGAAGGTAGATTGTACTGCCGTATTCAGCGGGTCTAAATTAGTAGGCCGTTTCTTCATTGACTATTAATGTATTATCAATAGAGCTTATTATGTGGACCTTCCAAGTTAACTATGTATATCGACGATTGTCCTCGCCTAATCGACCGCCTGTATTAGTAACTGGTATGTAGTACAGCTATTTGCCCGAATCAGCTTATTACCGTGTCAGCTTACCTGTCGAATCTACACTGACGGGGTGCCGTGTTCACCAATGTTCTCATCTTTCAGGTACATATTGAGCGTTGACTGGTAAATGATAGAAAAGCCGTCTGCACTATTGTCCAGTCAGGGTAGTTTGAAACTCAATCGGGGTGGGACATGTTTTCTAACATGTATAAATCTTTTCGTCATGGTTCAATTGCCTTTCTCTCGGATTTACAATAATCTAAATTGAATTTCACGCTTGCTTAGACATGCGGTTCATTTAGGACAAAGAGCATATGTTATTGTGAAATATGAGGTCTGTGTAACTGAGATATATAATAAATATGAATACGACACGGTCGTATCGCATTCAATTCGGGGTTTATACCGTGCATATCACTCCCATCTACCGGAGTTCCCTCCCCTTAAAATATTTGCCATTCTGTTATTATGTAGCGATAGCTTGATGGAATTCCGTTAATGTATATGTAATTCATGTACACGATTCAGCATTCTGAAATAACATTTGTTCTGGATTTTCCGATGTAATTTATTTTGTTGAACCTGGTCACGGCGCCAAGACATCAGCGGCGGGACAGGTCAAATAGACCCGGATGTGAAAGGCAAATGCTACTGGTACTGATATTGTCAAACAAAAGTATTCAAGACAAGCAAATACTTTTTTTGTTATTATCATTTAGTCCCCCAAACGAAGTCTTCTTCTTCTTCTTCTTCTTCTTCTTCTTCTTCTTCTTCTTCTTTAATTTTCGACACATTTCTCGAAAATTGGAAGGAATTTCATGAAATTTAGATATTGTTCGATTTCAATGAAAATTGGTATATATGGATATTAAGGGACTGCGAATTCAACTACTTAGGTTTCATTGCCATCTGAACCACACGGAGGCTGCTGATTGGTCGAAATTGAAATATTGCTCGATTTCAATGAAAATTGTTGTATAGGGGGTATTGCGGAACTGCGAATTCAGCCGCATGGGTTTTGTTGCCATGACCAGAACATTTATTTTCTGATCGGTCAACCAAGATGGCCGCAATATCCTGCCCTCTGATTGGTCTAAATTTAGATATTGTCCGATTTTGATGAAATTTCGTGTGTAGGTACATAATCGTTATTCTTATTTCTTACACTTTCTTCCGTCGGTGAGGTTTCCGACACTTCTTTCAAAAACTCTAAGGCGGATTTCAATGAAGCTTTACAAGAGTGTTGGTATATGACCAGCGGCGTGCAAGAACATTTTTTTATTTGTCTAACGGTTAGCTGGACTGAGGCCTCTGATTGGTCAAAATCAAGATCTAGATGCGGGACATATGTAACGGTCCCTGTTACAATAAGCACTAGTTCTTGTTATTTGGAGCCTAAATTTGTTATTGTATCAAACAGTGGCGAGTGCAGTGTCCTATTCCTCTCTGCTATCGTATCTATAATCACTGACATTTACAACTATCCATGTCCCTGTGCTACGAACGTCGTCGCATTATCAGATATACACGATTCAGATCACGAAAGAAACTTAATCTTTATTTTCACACGAAATCGAATCTGCTTATCAGGGTGAGTGAGAGCACTGTAGCAAATGAAATTCCACGAAGGCTACAGGGACCACAAACATAACAGCTGATCGCTATATCGTGTCGGGTTTCACACTACAGAAATAATTACAATATGGCGATGAAGCACGATCGATACTTACATACATTGTATGTAATATCTCATTGTTCAGCGGCAGTTATTGTCTCGTCTTGCTGTTGTGCTCGACTGTATTGTTAATTAAGCCTGAGGTAATTTTTGCGTTAGGAACCCCGACGCATAGAGGACCACTCTCCATTTTCCATTACCCACACCTCTCTCGTTGGCATTCCCCCTATACCGCCTCCTGTTTCTCGAATCATCTGTCATAAGTTCGATGTAATAAAATTTAAGCTGATCGCGTTGTCCTTCCAAAACTAATTTGATACATTTGCCGAGAAATATGAAAAAGTGTCTCGCAAGACTTGTCGAAAACAATAATCGTTCATTACTGTAAGAAATGTCGTTGATCAGTATTCCTACAATTAAAGGATGCCTAGTTATTTTCTTTCGAAGTGGGACTTTAAAGTGCCATTTAGCAGGCCTATCAAACGGAATAGGCTAGGACCAGCCCCAAAAGCTGTCTGTGTTATATAGCTGTTGGGTGTATTTCTCTTTGTCAGCCATTAGCGAAGTAATAACTCGTCAGAGTAATTACTGAGTAAGGTGTACGCATGCGTGACGGTTAGAGGTGGTAGGCCTTGGTGCCCTGGCTTGACTTGAGTTATTCGAGTAGAATGCGTTCGATATTGTCTATAATTCACCTCCACTCCAGTGAGCAAAGCTAGTCTCGAAAGCCTCTATTTGGTTGGCTAATGTTCGCTTTGTCGATCATAGTTGACAGACGACACCATGACCACGTGGGGAATTGGCACGGCAAGTTCAGGGCGTGGCTTACACATTTGATTGACAGGGAATCAACACTGGTGACCAGCCGGCCTGAAATTGGCATTGATGTAATTGTATCGATTCTTTTTTTCGTATTTATGTTTTATTCGTTTGAGGGCAGCCACGTTGCAAAACTGCTGATGATATCAAATTGAACATGTTTGCTTCGAGGCTAGTTCCAATAATAATGATAATAACAAAGAAACTGATAAGTTATTATTGATGTTTTTACAGACATTCAGCCATAATGGATCATTTCCAAACGCCAGTACGAACAAGTGGACCATATGCATGCGAAAAATGACCCAGCAGACAGGGTAAATGTCGACTGTCAAAGTAGCACCTGCCATACATGTTAGTATGAGCAGATAACTCGTGGCAAAGTGTACTCTTTACTTTTAAAATCATTGTTCCCTCAAGGGACGGTGTCAGTCTATTCCGCCATACCGGCTCCTTGATGACTTCGTATCCATCTTATATGACCCACTTCTTCCTTCGACAATCCGTTTCCAGCCTCAGAGGTATATTTCCCTTTTGATCAGTAGTTACTTAACAGAAGTCGTAGGAGTCTGGAGTGCCAACCGGAAGTGGCAGCTGTTTGTATCTTTTTTTTTTACCCAGACTCGCAGACTTGTGAATAATTTAGTAACCGGAAGTATCAAACTCAGGAGTCTCTAACCGACCGGAAGCAGGTGGTTTTATGAGAGTCGATAACAGGGAGTATCTAACTTTGGAGTCATGTACAGACCGGAAGCAGGTGGTTTTATGAGAGTCGATAACAGGGAGTATCTTACTTTGGAGTCTTGTACAGACCGAAAGCAGGTGGTTTTATGAGAGTCGATAACAGGGAGTATCTTACTTTGGAGTCTTGTACAGACCGGAAGCAGCTGGTTTTATGAGAGTCGATAACAGGGAGTATCTAACTTTGGAGTCTTGTACAGACCGAAAGCAGGTGGTTTTATGAGAGTCGATAACAGGGAGTATCTAACTTTGGAGTCATATACATACCGGAAGCAGCTCCTTTTATGAGAGTCGATAACAAAGAGTATCTAACTTTGGAGTCATGTACAGACCGGAAACAGCTGGTTTTATGAGAGTCGATAACAGGGAGTATCTAACTTTGGAGTCTTGTACAGACCGAAAGCAGCTGGTTTTATGAGAGTCGATAACAGGGAGTATCTAACTTTGGAGTCTTGTACAGACCGAAATCAGGTGGTTTTATGAGAGTCGATAACAGGGAGTATCTAACTTTGGAGTCATATACATACCGGAAGCAGCTGGTTTTATGAGAGTCGATAACAGGGAGTATCTAACTTTGGAGTCATGTACAGACCGGAAACAGCTGGTTTTATGAGAGTCGATAACAGGGAGTATCTAACTTTGGAGTCATGTACAGACCGGAAGCAGGTGGTTTTATGAGAGTCGATAACAGGGAGTATCTAACTTTGGAGTCATATACAGACCGGAAGCAGCTGGTTTTATGAGAGTCGATAACAGGGAGTATCTAACTTTGGAGTCTTGTACAGACCGAAAGCAGCTGGTTTTATGAGAGTCGATAACAGGGAGTATCTAACTTTGGAGTCATGTACAGACCGGAAGCATGAGAGTCGATAACAGGGAGTATCTAACTTTGGAGTCATGTACAGACCGGAAGCAGGTGGTTTTATGAGAGTCGATAACAGGGAGTATCTAACTTTGGAGTCATGTACAGACCGGAAGCAGGTGGTTTTATGAAAGTCGATAACAGAGAGTATCTAACTTTGGAGTCATATACAGACCGGAAGCAGCTGGTTTTATGAATGAACTGGTGGCAGTGAGTATCTGACTTATGGGTAACTCGCTGACCGGAAGTAGTTGGTTTTATGAAAGGGTCAGCAACTGGAAGTATTTGACTTCAGGGTCACTCATTGACCGGAAGTACATGACTTATTTTTAACATAATCCTTCAGGACTGAGACCAGCTTAACATTTTATGATTATAATCAGAGGTCGAGCCGTCACGACTGAAGTGGTACTCATGCAGAAACAACCATTATCTGCCCTGAATTCCTTTCATTGGGGACATCTCTCACGAGGCTTATCTCGGCGTATAGCCCGATATATTTATGTTTTTCAATAATTCACACTGCTCCTTTCTTATTCATGCATATACCGAATTCATAAGCATGATTGCGTGAGCCAGGAAACACTTCAATCATGCACACATTTGTACGCTAATCTGTAACCATGATGTGTTAAACCCAGAAAAGAATGGAATAAACACATTATATGTATATTTAGGGAAACTTCTGCTCTGCTTTATAACTTGACCTTTATCATTTTAAACAACAATACGGTTGACAAGTTATGATTATACATCAGTACAAGAACATCCTAACTAGCCCTGTATGACTTCCTGATCGCCATATGGCATTAGCTGCTTGTAGACAAGGGGCTTAACTCCAGATAACAAACCAATCAAGTACAAGCGTGCTACACGTAGAGAACTAGAACAGTCTAATTTCTAAAGCCCCTTAGAGAATGTACAATCTGAAGCAAACTTTTACTTTTATAACCAATTGAAATTGCAATTATTTCGGCCATTAGGTTATGATTACCATCCCGTCATTTTCCTTTCGTTAATAAATAGACAAACAGGGACTATCTGTCGTAATATTCCCGATCAGCCCCCTCCCATCCACTTTCCCCCCGCCATGATGTCCTCTCTCTTCACTCCTCCCCTTCCATCACCACCACTAATTTTATCCCTCTACATCTCCACTTTCAACTTCACTGAAATGCCCTTGTCCAGACTGATGTGTTTTAACGACATAATGGCGGCGATTTTAATGAATGGTTACCGCGTGTTTGTGTTATCCGTGTGAAGTCTGAATGTTGTTTCTTAGTAGAAGAGGCGGTTGTATTTTTTTTTTAAGTTGTAACATTCTTTTAAAATATGGCCGTAATGCCAGTCCCTCAATAGCAAATAAAATATCATATGGATGAGCAATGAGAAAGGTATTACCTATCAATGCATTCAAATCCGCATGGCCAATTGCAACACCTCGGCCAACTCCGTTAAGGCTCGGATGACGGAATCGACCGAGATGTCGCGACATGCAGGTGAAGCCGGGATAACCTACGTGGTTGTTTTCAAATATTTTTATTATACACACCACAAAACGTATTAACAGAATTTTACAACTGTTAACATCTTCGTTATTACCTGAGTATAGAAGAACAGTGCAGATGATACCCATTGTATCGCATTTTAAGCCAATATCATCTAAACGTTTGCGTCTGATAATTGCCACCAAAATGACGTCGATCTAATTGCATTTATATGAATATAACGTCATCTGGTAACGTTCACATAAATATAACGAAGACATTAAATACTGTTTAAATAAGCCACACCAGCCAATTACTGACACGGAAATGACCGTAGTAATAAGTTGGCTTCTGTAACTGCTAAACTAGATACTGGCTTGTATTCTCCAATGACCATTTCTGAGGTCGATTCTGTGACGAACGGCACAAAAGTTGTAAAGATATGCTGGCGGTTTAATATGTGCGACGTTAAAATGTGATTTGCGCTACTAGCAGGGTTTAATTTTCTAAGAGCTTTTCTTAAAGGAATGTTATTGATCCGAAAGTTTGTCTCTTAATGATATACAGAAATAGTATCACAAACAAATTAACAGCTGGTTTAGAATATACCCTATATGTCCCCAACAATGAAAAATAGGTCATCTCCTTGATAAACTTGAATGTTATCCAAGACGACTCGCCAATGACTACACACGCACGATATTTTTCTTATGGTCATTACAGATTTCGAGTTTGTATATATCATAGAGATCCCGGCGACGCAGATCGGCTCTGGAGCGACTAAGGAAATCCCTGTTGGAATATACTAAACAAAATCCCTCACGAGAAAAATAAGCATACTTGTGACACAGATGAAGCATGCTTGGGACTGATTATCGATATCACGCAGACAATATCTTTTACAATGGTCCCCAATCCTATTACGCCTCTCATATCCAATTCGGGAAGACAAAAACTCCAGCCGGATGTCTGAAAATAATCACATGTTACCAGACAAGCGTAAATCGATACAATGCAGTCAAAGCTACAGATAATTTGCAATTCCACGTTATTAGATCATTCGTCATGGTTCGAGTAAAAAAAAGCCAGTTCTCGTGTTTGCAGTATTGATAAATAAATCTAGTTTGTACGGCACCAAATAAGGTGTCGGAGACTTGTGTGTGAGCAGCAGCCATTACGCTTCGGTCTCCTTGGTAGTTCTGCGCACGGAAACGGCTTCGCGACCAATTCTTGTTACGGAATCTACTCCCCTGTCGCATATTATCTTATCCGAGACGTCTTTTTTATAGGGTGTATGCAATACGTTCTCTCAGAGGAAGAATCGTAGGCTGTTTATTCTGCCTTAAAAGCCTGCCCAGGGAACATGTGACGCTTGCTACATTTATAAACCACAAAGGGAAAATCTGGATTATTTTAAGTACATTTAGAACACGTACGATACCATTACTAATGTACTGACAAGGACAGATCAACTACATTATCGAAACTACCTTCGACAGATTAATCCTCAGGTAGCCGGAAGTTACGTCATCAACCCTGCCATGTCATAATATACGTCATTGGAGAACGATATACAATAAAACTACCCATATAGAAGATGACATCCGAGATAATACTGACCCTATCACCATACTAACAGCCCGTACTACAGTGGGAGTTTATGTTGCATACAACTACAAACGAAATGCAGTATAATGCTTCAATAGTTTTCCCCGAATCGTCTTCACATGCCAACGCGATAACTAGCCCGATACCACACCGACATGACGTCACAAACAGCGGCCAGATAAAAAGCATGACGATGCGACGTTCCACTCTGCCAAACACTTCACCAGTTTAACATGTTAGGGCGACACGTCACTAATACGACACTTCTAAACCGTGACACAACACCAGGTCACCTTACTCGTCTCACAAAAAGCTATATTTGTCTACACAGTCGTCAACGCACCATACGTGTTTAGAAAGACTGCGAGATCGACGGAATGGCTCGCAAGGGACACATAGGCAAATTAACGGACGACTGGTTGGCGTTTGAGTGTCCATGTCGAGAAGTAAGCCGTAACATCCAGGGATGGCGGTGTGAACTGTGTCCCAAGAGACTTTATAATGATGATATGATAGACAGAAAGACTGTAGTCACCACAAAGAAAAAGATAGCTTCCAGTTAATGTTCACTTATTCAATATATATATTTCTCCCAATTCTATTATTTAAAAAATCGATATTATCGCTTTCTCTAATGTGACAGTATCACTACATTGGGGAACACCCGAATTATATGTTGTTGATGTTCATAATTTCCTCTATAACCATAGTGAGGACGTTATAACTTATTCCAAATGTTTCGATATTGATAAAGTGAAATTCACCTCCTGTTTCTCTAATATTCCCCTATAGTGAGACACATTTAGTCATAACCAGTTCTTAATATACCAGACACATACATCTCCTGTTCCTAATGTAACATATAGTCATAAGACATTTTAAATTAACATCACGTGGTACTACCATTTCCCTATAACTACAGTGAGACTATCTAACATCACGTGGTATTACCATTTCCCTATAACTACAGTGAGACTATCTAACATCACGTGGTACTACCATTTCCCTATAACTACAGTGATATATTTCACATCACGTGGTACTACAATTTCCCTATAACTACAGTGAGACTATCTAACATCACGTGGTACTACCATTTCCCTATAACTACAGTGAGACTATCTAACATCACGTGGTACTACCACTTCCTTATAACTAGTGAGACTATCTAACATCACGTGGTACTACCATTTCCCTAGAACTACAGTGAGACTATTTAACATCACGTGGTACTACCGCTTCCTTATAACTAGTGAGACACATTCGACATCATGTGTTCCTTAAGCCCCCCCCCCACTACCGCTTCCTTATAACTAGTGAGACACATTCGACATCATGTGTTCCTTAGCCCCCCCCCCCCCCCCCCCCCCCCCCAAATTTACAACACTGAGACATGCACATTAAACAGCATGTCCGTATGTCCCCCTTTCACTAGAGTGAGGTATTATTAACACCATGCGTTCGTCATGCCCTCCTCCCCCCTTTGACTTTAGTGAGACAAATTTAACACCATGCGTTCGTCATGCCCCCCTCCCCCCTTTGACTTTAGTGAGACAAATTTAACACCATGCGTTACTCATGCCCCCCCCCCCCCCCCCCCCCTCCCTTTGACTTTAGTGAGACAAATTTAATATCATACGTTCCTCGTGTCCCTCATTCACTGTAGTGGGACACATTCGACATCCTCTACTCCTCAATGATCTCAATATTACACGGATACCTATGAAAAGCTACACTAAGTAAACAAGAAGCTTAGAACGTCTAATTCCTTCACATATAGTGTCCAACTGGTAAACAGGATTCCCGGACATCTCCAGTATCTGTACACCACAATCTGATTATAATTAGTCTCTGTCTTGCCGTTCGCCCTTGGCTGGCCTTTTTGAGATCCTTCCGTCAAGACAAGTGTCATTGTATGGACTTCCGCGACAACCAAATCGTCCTGAAGGACCACGGACCGATGTAGCATTCAGGATTCTGGGATTTGGAAATCATTGACAACATCTTATCTTGATTCTAAACGAACGGTCCGACAATCATCGATTTCGGCTTGACATTTTTTGCGGTACTCGGCCTGTCTGCTTCAAAACGGAAGTGAAATAGACATCGCTGAATCCGCAATGAACATTGCACTTTCTTCCATTCTCTCCTCCTCAAAATTTTAACGAGATTTATTGCTACTGGCAGTAAACGGAGCATATTGTCAATTGTTTCAAAATCCAGCACTAATTTCATGATGTCAGGGACCCTTTGTCTAGACCAGGAACCTGGTCTCCCATTTGCAAGATGAACCACATTTATGTACTTTTGTCGCGGATATCCAGTGAACAATTTATATTGGTCTCGACATTTAGTTTGGTGTTGTTTTGTCCTATTTTCACATTAAGGTCATTTGTGGACAGATCGGATACTCATTTTATAACGTTTAACATTACACAGGTAATTTGTGATGCTATATATTCTATCACAGAATGGATTACCTGCTTAATTACTGATTTCTGGGTTTCACCGACTGTAGTCCGTGTTCTATAGGTGTACTTAATCTCGTATTGATGAGCGCAGCCTAGCGGAAAAAAGTGGTACTAAGGCAGGTAATCCAGTCTACATTCTGTCAAAAAATATTATTACGTCATAATGGACTTCACATTACTGTTGCGATTCACTAATTCATTTATGAATTATAAAGAGGCAAAGCATTGGAAATATAATTATTTGCAACTATATTTCAATTATGCTTTTAGAATCTAACACTCTTGTTCATGCCATGTTTACTTATTTTATATAAAATTAATTAACTCGCTTAATTCATTATTACAAGGCAACGCCACTGACCTTTCATAAGTATTCCGCACTTTAATTTAATTTGATTTCACAATTAATATTATATATATATATTATAAATATTTCAGATTTTATAATACAGGTTCCACACAAATGCAGCGCTTCCGGGTATACTTATAATTCGTCGTGATTCAAGCGAATTCACACTATTAATATTTATTTTCGGGGCATATGCAAGAAAAGTTTGGTTTCCTATACTTCTTTCTATTTTGTTTGAATTTAGATACAATGTACATGTATTTGGCGAAGATGTACTGAAATAAAAGTATGATTTAGTATATTTTAGTTGTTCTGATTATGAGAATAAAATCTGAAATCTAAGATTTAATTTTTTTTTCGTTTTGTTTTTGTTGGTTCTCGGTTAAATCAAACGACCAGTCAAGCAAGAATTATGGCAGCCAGCATACAATTGTCTAGCACACACACATCCAGGAGACACTTTCTCTTGCAGTGTGATGGCCGTCCCGAGCTAAACAAATCCTTGTTCATCAGACGGTCGATTTCTTTTTGTTGATTAATGGATGTCGCTGACTGTCCCGATTGTGAACCCGTTCACACTTGGTAAAGTACCTCAACAACTCTTGTCTGTTATGGAATTGATTGCCCACCCTCTTCACATTTCCAAGCGTCGTGAAAGCCTGCAAGCGTCTGCGAGAGATCGTCCTTTTCCGGCAATTAACGCCTCGAGTGCACTTGCCGATACAAAGTCAACAATACAAACCTCTCAACCTCTCCGGCTTTGGAGGTAAAAATGGTCACGAGAGCCTTCAATAACCCACCATCAACAGCTAATTCAATATGGCGTCACATCCTCCATGGCAGAATGCTCTTAAGTTTTTCAGAAATACATATTAAGTCTCCAAATCGATGTTTCAATTCAAAGTTTTCTCTGTCATCTGAAGTTACCGATCGATTGTACTGCAATACAAACCTGAGCCAGGTCGATATATACCATCAGGGTATGCAGTATTATCGTAATTGATTCGCGTTGACATCTTGATTACATACGAGCCTGGATTCAGATCGAGGGACTGGAGTGATGCATTCGATTTCGTCTGCATCACAAACCGAATCGATCCAATTAAAATCCTATCATACACTTCACTGCACTATATCAAATCCTTCCGCGGGCAGTGATCCATTCGTGCAAGGTCGCCCAAGGGGTCACGTCCTACTTGACCTTTTGCTCAAACAACAACGGATATTCCGAGGAGCCCTACATTGATGTGCTGAAGGAAAGGGGTCAACCACGAAATCGCACAAGTACAAAAACGGAGACAACATTCCTTTTAATTAGAGTGCTTAGTACTTCTTTTATAGAAGTTTTTCTTTAGTTCCCGAATAAAGAAGGTTCGTGTAACGATGATAGATATATGAACAGCGGCATGTACCTGACTCGATGTAAACTTTTTTGACATCCCCATTCCATGCAGTTTTGTGTCATTTAACTTTAGTTGCGAGACAATTTGCGTCGGTTGCGTTTTATCTGTTAATAGTTAAAATGTAATTAGTTTTGAACAAAATTAAAACGTTCAGCGAAGTTAATTACATTGTAATTAAACTTCTCGCCAAAATGATAATCTTGAATGAAAATTCACTAAAGTGTTCTTCAAATATAACAGCAGAATGGGGTGAAGGGAATGAATGAGCAGAGGAGGGGGCGAGATGGGGAAGGAGAGGAGGATGAGAAGGAGGAAAAGAGGTGGAGAGGAAATGGAACACGTAACTTTGAGGTTATTCAGTCACAAAGAGGACTTTAAGACGACTAAACTTTTTTCTTCAAATGACGAGCGACAAGAAAATAGCTCAATTTCTTCAGTTTCTTTGTTGGACAATTATTTTTTGTATGACAGTGGCACTATTCATGGCACTGTATCAATACAATAGAAGTATCCGAGGTGTTCTCGATTTGTAATGACATGAATAGCCTATCATGAGTTTCCCTGATCTCCGCTTGGTCCCTATAACTCCGAGAAAGACGAAACCGCTGTATGCTACAAAATTATATATTACTAAATTTATATTTGAAGGGGCTATTCATTTGTGTACCCTTCGAACAATCCACGTAATTACTGGACAACTCTAAAATAGTAATGGCGGCATATATGTCTTATCCGAATAATACATATTCAAGGAGTTCTCAAACTTAATCGTTTTATAAAAAAGTTTGATTAAAATCCCTGCACCAATTAAGCCGCTAAAGTGATGCAACTTAATCCATAGATAAATATCTATAATCAGTAACGATGACCTTTACTCTGGCGAAACAATAAAATATGAACTTACTCGAGGTATTTTTAAAGTTTACCATTATCTGTAAAGAAATTCAATAGAGGGATGAATTGGAACAAGGCAAAACGGGCAGATAAAAGTAACACATGTCTCCATCAAATGGTATGGGCATAAACTAAATATATAAAAGGAAACAAACTAAATATGTCGAAATTGTATTCACGTAGTGAACGTGCATATTGATTTTTACCGGATTTAAACGCGTGCGTGCCTCATCGCTGTCACAAGTAGCATGTTTCCTCTGCTAGATAATGAGGTTATGATTTTAAAATGTCCAATGGAAACAAGATTCGTAACATCTGAACATGTTTAGTGAATTAGACCTCTGACTAAAATAACAAAGACAAATCAATCGACCAGTATTCAACCATCGAACGGCTATTGTATGCGCTCTACCTGAGCGTCTAAACTGATCAAATGAGCCGCAGCGCCCGCTACCGTTGTGCGCCTGCTACCTTAGCGCGCCGATAATTGCCTCCCAGCACGTGCCCAACATGCGTTACGTATCTAATGTAATATTTGAACGTCGTTCCTCGTCATCCGACACACGTCAAAGATGTTGGGCGCGCGTAAATTCACACGTGACCAATAACTGTCGTGCACGTGCGAGAACGAATTGGCGTATGCTACACTTGATGTACGGGTACGGGCGATCATCCGTATCACGTGACATATTGAAGACCGTGTGACACGCGATTCTTAATGTACCGGATGTCATAACGCTGACAAACCTGCGGCAAACGCGTGCCTATTATCAAAACGTATAGTGCTTTTATTGACTTTGTTCTCTGTCAAGTATAAAAGATTGTGTAAGTTGTTTTCATCATAAAAAGACAGAGACGGGGATGTCTAAATATTGATCTACAAACGCGTCGAAGGCAATCATTTACGGTAGGCTAGGAAAGCCTAATTAATATCAAAACAGTGGTAAGGGTTCATCCCGGCTTTTCGAATCCAATAAATGTCTACAAGATATCTGAAAAGTCCACGGCTATCGGTACCAAAGACCTATACAACAGTTAAATTGCTCTCGGAGGGTACTAATATATTATTGCAATGCATTGGAGTTCAGACGGACTGTCTTTAAACATCCATAATACATTGTCTTCGAATGTGCGAGTGTCCGGTACAACACTGTGTATTTTTGTCTCGGACTTGGAAACGGTCCAATTGAAGAAATATATGTGCTTTGTCCAATCTGTGACATTGCAATGCAAGACATCGCACGTGCTTTGTCTGTAGAGTTGTGATAGACGGCTGAGCACCAGTACCACTGTCATTGTTTAGGATTACTGCAGCACGCGTTTTGTACAGCGATGTAATCTCGCTCATTAGAAAATCAATAAACAGCCATTTATTGATTTTCAAATGAAACGTTCTATGATTGGTCCATGCATAGGATCCGAAAGTGTTGATTGATGGAACAGATCACAAGGCAATTATGGCTAGCCGGTCACATCCGCCACGTTTAACAAGTCATCAACGCCAGGAATAGCGATCACAAAAGGCGTTCATGTATCAAATAAAATCAACACCAATTTAGCATAAATCTCAACAACAGCTATGTTCGTATGGAAGATCCAAGATGTCAATAAGTCAATAACCGAAGGAGTGAATAGGTCACCAGATCCTTTGTCCCCGCCAATTTGTCTCAGAATAGCCTGTGCGACACTCATCTTGTTTGCGCACCATCGCGCCCCTTCACACACCTCCGCCATCTGCACCGCTGTCGCCCGAGTATTTCAGTCGACTAAATCAAGAGTTTCATAATTTATTCAGAGGTTCGAGTACGACCTTTTGGGCCTCTCACATCTAAAGGGATCGGTGAAGCATGGTAAAGCGTGTTTAAAAACACAGACTGCAATTCTCTTTAAAGTTTAGTGCTGAAAACGAGAAATGGTTTGGGTGTACAAGGACTCGGGTGTAGTAATGCACAGTTTTGTACATCCACACGAAATATCTTGATCGAAAATTAACTACAACTCATTTATATTCAATCTTTTTCGAATTGTTCAAAGTGAGCTGCCCTATCAAAGCATACCCGATTATAACTGTAGATACAGACAGCTAGTCTCTAAATGGAGTTTTACTGTAGATACAGACAGCTAGTCTCTAAATGGAGTTTTGTGGTAGAAATACACAGCTAGTCTCTTAATGGAAGTTTACGGTAGATGGACAGCTAGTCTCCAAATGGAGTTTTACTGTATAGACAGATAGTCTCTAAATGGAGTTTTACTGTAGATAAAGACAGTAAGTCTCTAAATGGAGTTTTACTGTAGATAAAGACAGTAAGTCTCTAAATGGAGTTTTACTGTAGATATAGACAGCTAGTCTCTAAATGGAGTTTTACTGTAGATATAGACAGCTAATCTCTAAATGGAGTTTTACTGTAGATATAGACAGCAAGTCTCTAAATGGAGTTTTACTGCAGATAAAGACAGCTAATCTCGCAATGGAGTTTTACTGTAGATAAAGACAGCTAGTCTCTAAATGGAGTTTTACTGTAGATATAGACAGCTAATCTCTAAATGAAGTTTTACTGTAGATATAGACAGCTAATCTCTAAATGGAGTTTTACTGTAGATATAGACAGCTAATCTCTAAATGGAGTTTTACTGTAGATATAGACAGCTAATCTCTAAATGAAGTTTTACTGTAGATATAAACAGCTAGTCTCTAAATGAAGTTTTACTGTAGATATAGACAGTAAGTCTCTAAATGGAGTTTTACTGTAGATATAGACAGCTAGTCTCTAAATGAAGTTTTACTGTAGATAAAGACAGCTAAACTCTAAATGGAGTTTTACTGTAGATATAGACAGCTAGTCTCTAAATGAAGTTTTACTGTAGATATAGACAGCTAATCTCTAAATGGAGTTTTACTGTAGATAAAGACAGCAAGTCTCTAAATGGAGTTTTACTGTAGATATAGACAGTTAGTCTCTAAATGGTGTTTTACTGTAGATATAGACAGCTAATCTCTAAATGAAGTTTTACTGTAGATATAGACAGCTAGTCTCTAAATGGAGTTTTACTGTAGATATAGACAGCTAATCTCTAAATGAAGTTTTACTGTAGATAAAAACAGCTAATTTCTAAATGGAGTTTTACTGTAGATATAGACAGCTAATCTCTAAATGAAGTTTTACTGTAGATATAGACAGCTAGTCTCTAAATGGAGTTTTACTGTAGATAAAGACAGCAAGTCTCTAAATGGAGTTTTACTGTAGATATAGATAGCTAATCTCTAAATGGAGTTTTACTGTAGATATAGACAGTAAGTCTCTAAATGGAGTTTTACTGTAGATATAGACAGCTAATCTCTAAATGGAGTTTTACTGTAGATAAAGACAGCTAGTCTCTAAATGGAGTTTTACTGTAGATATAGACAGTAAGTCTCTAAATGGAGTTTTACTGTAGATATAGACAGCTAATCTCTAAATGGAGTTTTACTGTAGATATAGACAGCTAATCTCTAAATGGAGTTTTACTGTAGATATAGACAGCTAATCTCTCAATGGAGTTTTACTGTAGATATAGACAGTAAGTCTCTAAATGGAGTTTTACTGTAGATATAGACAGTAAGTCTCTAAATGGAGTTTTACTGTAGATATAGACAGCTAATCTCTAAATGGAGTTTTACTGTAGATATAGACAGCTAGTCTCTAAATGGAGTTTTACTGTAGATATAGACAGCTAATCTCTAAATGAAGTTTTACTGTAGATAAAAACAGCTAATTTCTAAATGGAGTTTTACTGTAGATATAGACAGCTAATCTCTAAATGAAGTTTTACTGTAGATATAGACAGCTAGTCTCTAAATGGAGTTTTACTGTAGATAAAGACAGCAAGTCTCTAAATGGAGTTTTACTGTAGATATAGATAGCTAATCTCTAAATGGAGTTTTACTGTAGATATAGACAGTAAGTCTCTAAATGGAGTTTTACTGTAGATATAGACAGCTAATCTCTAAATGGAGTTTTACTGTAGATAAAGACAGCTAGTCTCTAAATGGAGTTTTACTGTAGATATAGACAGTAAGTCTCTAAATGGAGTTTTACTGTAGATATAGACAGCTAATCTCTAAATGGAGTTTTACTGTAGATATAGACAGCTAATCTCTAAATGGAGTTTTACTGTAGATATAGACAGCTAATCTCTCAATGGAGTTTTACTGTAGATATAGACAGTAAGTCTCTAAATGGAGTTTTACTGTAGATATAGACAGTAAGTCTCTAAATGGAGTTTTACTGTAGATATAGACAGCTAATCTCTAAATGGAGTTTTACTGTAGATAAAGACAGCAAGTCTCTAAATGGAGTTTTACTGTAGATATAGACAGTTAGTCTCTAAATGGTGTTTTACTGTAGATATAGACAGTTAGTCTCTAAATGGAGTTTTACTGTAGATAAAAACAGCTAATTTCTAAATGGAGTTTTACTGTAGATAAAGACAGCTAGTCTCTAAATGGAATTTTATTGTAGATATAGACAGTAAGTCTCTAAATGGAGTTTTACTGTAGATATAGACAGTAAGTCTCTAAATGGAGTTTTACTGTAGATATAGACAGCTAATCTCTAAATGGAGTTTTACTGTAGATAAAGACAGCTAGTCTCTAAATGGAGTTTTACTGTAGATATAGACAGTAAGTCTCTAAATGGAGTTTTACTGTAGATATAGACAGCTAATCTCTAAATGGAGTTTTACTGTAGATATAGACAGCTAATCTCTAAATGGAGTTTTACTGTAGATATAGACAGTAAGTCTCTAAATGGAGTTTTACTGTAGATATAGACAGCTAATCTCTAAATGGAGTTTTACTGTAGATATAGACAGCTAATCTCTAAATGGAGTTTTACTGTAGATAAAAACAGCTAGTCTCTAAATGGTGTTTTACTGTAGATATAGACAGTAAGTCTCTAAATGGAGTTTTACTGTAGATGAAGACAGCTAGTCTCTAAATGGAGTTTTGTGGTAGATATTGACAGCTAGTCTCTAAATGGAGTTATACTGTAAAGACATCTGGTTTCTAAATGGAGTTTTTCTGTAAAAACATCTAGTCTCTAAATGGAGTTTTACTGTAGATAAGAACAGCTAGCCTCTAAATGGAGCTTTACTGTAGATAAAGACAGCTAGTCTCTAAATGGAGTTTTGTGGTAGATACTGACAGCAAGTGGTTTTACATAAAAGTCGCTGTAATTTCAACACAAGTCCCTGTGGTTTTACACAAAAGTCGCTGTAATCTAAACACAAGTCCCTGTGGTTTTACACAAAAGTCGCTGTAATCTAAACACAAGTCCCTGTAGTTTTACACAAAAGTTGCTGTAATCTAAACACAGGTCCCTGTGGTTTTACACAAAAGTCGCTGTAATCTAAACACAAGTCCCTGTGGTTGTACACTGAAGTCCCTGTGTGCCTACTATGTCAGGAGGGTACAATTTAATTTTGGTTTTATGAATGAAAATACAGTCAACATTCCTGAGTGTAGTTTGTTAACACCAAAATGATGATGTCAAGACTCTTTGATTTATGATATATTCAGAATATTCTGTGATGCACTGTGTAACTGTGTAATTAAATGACTCACACAACTAAATCACTTACTTTGTGCTGCTACTAAGCATTATAGCAACTAGCTCTTGGATATCAAGAAAATTCATTCAACTCTATTAGAATTATCCCAATTTATTGAGGAAAATCTCACAAATACTGAAAATGGGGAACTTTCATCTAACACTGACACAGGCTTGAAATTTTAACAGATGGGACTTTAAAAACAAAAACATTGGCTAAATTTTGTCTTATGCCAATTTGGCTAATATTATCACATTGCCATAATACAGGTAAATTACAAATTATTTCTGAAAGTTGTATAACTACAGATTTCTACAGAGTTTTAGTGCCGAGTCTCAAAAATCTCATTCTAAGGTTTGGGATTTCTCTATTACAACATGAACTTTTCTTCTAATAGTATACCATTGATAAATTAATTCATGAAAAAACAAAAGTCAAAACCTTTAAAATTTTTATTGTAAATTCTTATATATTTTCCACAGCATCTCTACATTTACAAACACTTCTAACTCTTTACTGATCTATTATTCTTTAAATTCTCTTTAACAGCTTTTGTCTGTTTAAGTTATGGAGAAAATAAAAATGATATGGAGAAAATGAAAATGATAAATTTCTCTATAATATTATAAAGATTGTGTAAACAGCCTACCAAAACGAATTGTTTCTATAAGCTGAAAATCACTTCTTTGCCTTCAAAAATGATTCGTTGACAATACATGTGTCTTAAAACATAATTTCAAAATAACTCAACACATATTTTGTTAATAAGGAGCATATAATATATATTTTGGAATCACTAATAATTGTCACACTGCTTGGGAATAAAAAATGTTAAATTGCATATATATTATGTAATACAAATGCATATAGCATACATCCCTAAATCTTAGTTACTGATGTATCACAGATTAACAGAAGGGGTGTGGTGTGAAGTAAACCTTGTCTGACCACACTCAAGGTATACATTTATATATCAATTCTGATCTCATCTGGGTTATTGATGTGCTTACAGGTCATACTAATGTCTACTAGAATTTCATTTTGTCTTCAAAACATCAACGTGATTCTGATCAAATCTGGGTTATTGACCTTGTAAAGCAAACAGTTGTCCCATCCCCATTGGGGAGAAAGATGATTGGTTAAACCATGGGTACATGTACCACTGCGTATTTGTATTTCAGCTGATTTTCCCTTCGAGGGTTATCTGCCCTTGTTGCCTTCTGCGGTTACCACCAGGTATTGTGGAATTGTTTCCAGAGCGTTTTGCGGTTCATGGGGACTGACTTCAGCCTTTACTTTTAGGGACATCTTTCCATTTACTCAGAAAGGAAGATATGCTGGTCATACTCACTCCTGCAAGGAATAATATTTGTAAAAAAGTGTCATTTGATAAAACAAGAAGCCCATGGACCTTAACATTCATCAGACTCTAAAGACCCTCATTCTATTGTAGTATACATACTCATTAGCAACTATAGTGGTACTGTTGGCCATCTTGGATTTTGGACAGATTAGAAAAATGACAACACTTAGTCAGGACCATCTCTAGATCATTGTAGCTAAGTTTGAGTTGAATGCCACTGGTGGAACTTGAGAAGAAGTTGTTCAGGAAACCCATAGCCTGCAATCATGTTACAAAATTGTTGCCATGGCTGCCATGTCAAAGGTTATAGAAGAAGCTGCTTAAATGTTTCAGCCTATTTGACCCATGTGACACTGAATGCAGGCCAAGGTCATTCAGTTGAACAAACTTGGTAGCCCTTCATCCTTGCATGCTACAGACCCAATATCAACTCCCTGGGACTATTGGTTATTGAAAAGAATTTGTTTAAACATTCCAGCCTATTCGACTCCGGTGACCTTGAATGTAACTCAAAGTCATTCAAATAAGTAAACTTGGTAGCCCTTCACCACAACATGCTACATACCAAATATCACGTCCCAGGGCCTCTTGGTTATTGAGAAGAAGCTGTTTAAAGATTTCAGTCTTTTTGAACTCTGTGACCTTAAATGTAGGCCAAGGTAATTCACACCAGCATGCTACAAACCAAATATCAAGTCCCTAGGTCTCTTGGT
This sequence comes from Pecten maximus, assembly GCF_902652985.1. Taxonomy (NCBI): domain Eukaryota; kingdom Metazoa; phylum Mollusca; class Bivalvia; order Pectinida; family Pectinidae; genus Pecten; species Pecten maximus. The sequence goes on along the minus strand of NC_047023.1, from coordinate 38,947,718 downwards.
TATTAAGAAGGAGCTGTTTAAAGATTTTAGCATATTTGACCCCTGTGACCTTGAATGTAGGTCAAGGTCTTTCTTTTGAAACAAACTTGGCAGCCCTTCACCCATGTTTGCTACAGGCCTAAATATCAAGTTCCTTTTGGTTATTGAGAAGAAGCCATTTGAAGATTCTAGTCTATTTGACCCATGTGACCTTGAATGAAGGTCAAGGTCATTCATTTGAAAAAACCTGGTATCCTTTCCACCCAGCATGCTACAGGTCCAATATCAAGTCCGTTGGCCTCTTGGTTATTAAGAAGGAGTTGTTTAAAGATTTCAGCATATTTGACCAATTCGACCTTGAATGAGGGTCAAGGTAATTCATTTGAACAAACTTGGTAGCCCTTCATCCCAGCATGACAAATGACAAATATCCGGTCTCTAGGCCTCTTGGATTTTGGGAAGAAGTTGTTTAAAGGAAAAAGTTGACAATGGATGGCCGGACGACGGATGCTGCACCACAGCTTCAAATAGTTTTGCATCTCGGATCAAATTCTATTGACATCAAAAGTCTACAAATGGTCTCTAACTGTAGAGAGATGGGTACATGACCAAGTTTCAGTATGCAACAGTTCACCATCCCAAGAGTACAGGCAAAGTTTGGCAAATGCCCTAGACAACAATATGCACAATGGGCCATAGCTCTAGATATTGTTGGGTATGTGATTCAATTTTAGTACTGCCATTTCCAAAGATATATTTTTATTGGAGGTCTTGTCATCATCATTATGTTATTATTCATTTATTTATTTAAAATAATTCATAATTTTACTGCAAAAACACTCAATATTTCGTTGATGAAAAGTATGTATTCTGTATGTTTTTCAATTTCGTGTCACCAGATGATAGAAATAAAAATTATGTAAAATAGTGATTTTTACAGCTAACACTTGTTTATTGTTTCAATCTTAAATTTAAAAACACGCATTTAAAACCACTGTGAATTCTCCTATACATCCTACATTTGAATGTGGTCGCACAATTTGCTTCAGAGAAAATAAATCATTTTACCATTTTGTAGCTTTATTAAATCTTACTAAGGACCTTTTTCAGCTACCAGTAATGCAGGTAGGTAGGCTGCTAAAGCAATAATCTAATTGTTACTGGAGTACTTATATATCTCCCAAGAAGATATGATAAACGTCCTAACATTGTAAACACCAAAGACAACATATGCTGACAGACAAGACACACTTTATCTAAAGTCTTGCTTCTATTCCATGGCAAGGCAAAAACAAGTGCAATCAATGACTGTGAAAGCTCACCGGCGGTAGCAATCACACTATGTATTCATTTTTTTATGTATGTATAAGCATGTCATTTTGAAATTGTATGTCACATAATATCTCTCCTAGACCTCTTATGGATGTATAAACCAAATAAGAAGGGTATGGACTTACAAGCTTTCCAAAACTAACCCCCTAAATCTTTAAAGTGGATTTTTGTGCCAAAAAAAGTAAGTCCACTAATTGTTAAAATGCCAAAAAAAATCACAATTTTTTTCTGCATGATTTTACCATAACATCACTCCTGGACCTCTTATGAATGTATAAACCAAATTAGAAGGCTGACAGGTGTATACGGGTGGGACGCCGACGCCGACGCGGGGGTGACAGCATTAGCTCTCGGTTACTCGTAACCGGTGCGCTAATGACTAAATTCTATGTAACATTCATGATCTAGAAACAATGAACATGTACTAAACGTAGAAGTCTGCATTTCAATTCAGAATATTTCTAAAATGTACTAATGATATACATTTCAACACTTACCTTCCTGTGCTGTCAACATCTTCTTCACAACAGGTGGTAAACTGATTCTGTCTGTCTCCTTCGAAGTTAGAACTGCCACCATATTTCCACCATTCAAATCACCTCCCTGCAGGGCCAGATAGCGGGCACAGTTCAAGATTTCAAACAGACACCTGAAAACAAATTGTTTGTTGATATTTGTTAATAATGATAATTCAAATAGAAGATTTATGGAATGGGTATGTGTCCAGATCAACAGTGTTTGCTCATTGGCTTTAAGAAGAAATCCAATGGCCAGTATACCGGTATGTGTTATATCCTCTTAAACAGAGGAGATTAGTATGTAACTACAAAGGACCATAATATCTCAGGGATATTGGGTCAAGGTCAATATTATTATATGATGGTGGGCTTTTCAAAATACTATTGGGAATTTTCTTCTTGAAATCAAAACCATCAAGGTCGTATCATGGCACTAAACTGATGGGTAACTCTCGACTCCCTGATAAAGTGGAGATGTGGAAGGGCTCAAACAAAACCATGGCAGCCTCACCTTGATTACTAAATATGGGAAACAGCACAAAATAAACACTTTCAAATGTCTAAGGTTTACGGGTAAATGAAATTAAATACTTTTACAAATCTGTACTTTGCTGTTTTTTGTAAAAAACAATCTATCTGCTAACTTGACATTTCGGTGCACAATCGACCAGACCATTTTACCTGGGATATTGACCAAAATGGCGTCCATTAAACCTCGAAAAAGATGACCTTTCACACCCTCCATTACCCTAGACCTACATAGCGACATACAAATAGGAAAACTAATTGAAATGCATGATTTCATGTCTGTCCATTTTAGTTGCAGTAGACCAGTACAAGCAGACAATCCATTACAAAGGCTGTGACCTTTCTTGACCTTTGTGAGAACATTACACAACACTTAAATAGACACTACCACGTATTTGGAGAAGGGTATACCGGCCTAGTCAACTTTTTATTGTTTATTAATGCCTTTTTCACAGCAGAAAATGTCTGGCATAGTTCTAAGTAAATCAGAAAGAAAAGAAAAGCTGATTAGAAAATTATGTTAGTAATTTCTTTTGTGTCTTTTTTTTTTCTTTTCAGCTGAAAATAGAGAAAAAATTCAACATATCTGCTGGAATAAAGCAAAGGCTCATATAGATATATCCCTGATCTCCTGACCAGTAAATGGTGTATGTAATTACCTGTAACTTTTTTGTGGTGATGTGTCACCTTATACTATTTAATCTCTCAAAATCTAATTAGGTGTACAAGTTGATGTGATGCTGTCGTATTGATATCATTATCATTTATTTTATCCATAAATCTGTCGTGGGGTTCATGAGATATCTTACACACAAATTTCAATTGAACAGTGGTCAAAAGTACCTTTGACCCTTTGAACTTGACCAATGACCTTGACCTCAATATCTAGTTGGAGTAGAATTTGATGTTAGGATACTCTGGTGCGATTTGATCCAAAACACAGACATGTCTGTCTCAGTCACTAAATAGTCTAAGACACATCAGACATGTCTGTCTCAGACACTAGACAGTTTAAGACATATCAGACATGTCTGCCTTGAACACTAGACAGTCTGAGACAAATTCGACATGTCTGCCTCAGTCACTAGATAGTCTAAGACATATCAGACATGTCTGTCTTAGTCACCAGATAGTCTCAGATACAGACATGTCTGCCTCAGTCATTAGACAGTCTAAGACATGTCTGCCTAGGTCACCGGAATGTCTAAGACCCATCAGACATGTCTGCCTCAGTCATGAGACAGTCTAAGACACATCAGACATGTCTACCTAGGACACTAGACAGTCTAAGCCACATCAGACATGTCTGCCTAGGTCAACAAACAGTCTCAGATAAGGACATGTCTGCCTCAGTCATGAGACAGTCTAAGACACATCAGACATGTCTACCTAGGACACTAGACAGTCTAAGACACATCAGACATGTCTGCCTAGGACACTAGACAGTCTAAGACACATCAGACATGTCTGCCTAGGACACTAGTTAGTCTAAGAAACATCAGACATGTCTGCCTCAGTCACTAGACAGTCTAAGAAACATCAGACATGTCAGTCTAGGACACTAGACAGTCTAAGACACATCAGACATGTCTGACTATGTCACTAGACAGTCTAAGACACATCAGACATGTCTGCCTCAGTACTAGATAAACTAAGATACATGAGATATGTCTGCCTATATCCAGTACAGATGTCCCACCCTTCACTCTACAAGCATCTACAAACAATTGCAGTCTGTTGTTAGCAGTACTGTACATGTTCCAGAATTGATCACTCCCCCAGCACACTGCATGGGTTTATAATATGTAATCTATCTCTCTATTTGACTTACAAGCCTCACACACTGCAGGCTTTATCAGCTGCAGGATCCATTATAGTAGTGAGGTATAATATGCTACATGTGGGTGTTGGTTTACCAGTATATAGGGTAGGCAAAGAAATTCTGTGGGCATTCAATAAAAAATGCTCTGTGGAAGCATCTGTACCCTATCATAGCTATTAGATAATGTCAGCTACATAGAGGGCCCCAAAAAATACCAAACCAATTTGTATAGCATTCTATGGCTTAATCAGCAGAAGGTACAATCACTTTACAACTAGTGAGAACCCCAGCAAGGCAGGACTTGTAAAAAGTATGCTGCTCGAATCATGTGATAAATCACCTATAAAATTGTTTTAGAATGATTCAGTAAATTATTAAAAGACCTGATAACAAATTAGGCTTTACTGGTCCCCAGCATTAAGTTAGGATTGATATTCGCTGATAAGTTTTAGGATGTAATTAAAAACACAGGAGTTTTTATACAGTGTAACTGATGCAGCTTTCGTAGATAATGGCACCGTTTCTGCAGCTGAAATGGAGAAGATTACAGACGATGCATTATCGAGGCCGGTAATAGAACATAAAAGATTTGAAATGAGTTCCAAGCAAACCTACCACATTGCCTTGTCCTTCTTTAGGAGTTTAGGCGCGCTATCTTGGAGTTTTTCGTTGCTCTTCTGTGCTCGAATGTACCTATAAATACAGAGAAAGTGAAACATCAAAGCAATTTGTTTGTGAGATATTTGAAGTCTTTCCATACCGCAGCAACTTCAGCAAGTACAAATCAACAAAATGCGAGAACCGAGATGCAATGCATTTAAATTTACAGACTTTTACAAAATAAAAATTCTTCCAATATGTATGGCTATTCTATATGTACAAATCATTTCAATCACATTAAAACAGTCATGCATCCTCAGGCGAACCTGAAATTGTCAAAATTTTAAAGCGTAATACAATTTACCAATGTGAATTAAAATTTCATTTATATCCTGCATACAAACAAATAATATATTTCAATTCCAGTTACAAAATAATCTTTAATATCTTCAGAGGATAATTCAAGCATTTAATGGTTTATCTCAAAGACAGATGATGGATGATCCTACTCAAAGATAAATACTAAATGGTATAACTAAAAGACTATCAAAGGTTTAACTAAAGGATATCTATTGGTATACTTTCAAATACATACATTTAACCATAGTAACACCATAGCACTTTTTGACTTTTCATTGCGGGTGAAACGAAAACACAACAGTTGCTAAAATTCACATATTTATGATTTGTTGTGCAAAAATAATGTAAACATGTTTAATTTACAGATAAGATGTTTTGTTTTATCTATAACAAACAGACCTGTTTCCTTTACGGAATTCTGCCTCCAGCCAGCGAATTGCCTCCCTTGCCCGCCCCGACTCCTTCTTCAGAACATCAAGCGTATCTATCACTACAAATATGGCACAGTTGTTAATAAATTTCATGCCTTTTTGATAAATACTCTCTTAAATCAGGATAATCAAATTGATCATGACTCATTCATTATGATTAAAAATTTCAAAGAATTCAAAGGAATAAAATCACTGCTAATAGGTTTTTGGAGGAATAAGTATTTTCAGGACACAAATTTCTCAAGCATTTTTCAAAAAAAACTGCTTTTTTTAATATATATGTAAGAATAAGATTCTTATAGGTAATTAAAACCTTTAAATTATCTTCAGATCACAGCAATGTATCCACAGAATATGACAGCTCCTTACCAGACGTTGGGATGACAAGGATGCCTTTGCCGGACTGTAAGAGCTGTTTGACCATATTGAGGCAGTCACAGAGACACTGAGGGTCTGGAATGAGGTATGGCGGGAAGCTGGAGTGGTCAGGCATATCCAGTGATCCTTCCAGCTGACTGACTTCAGCCTGGCATAGAAAAGGTAATACTACATTACAGGACGAAAGAAACATGAAATAGTCAAATAATGTCATGCAACAATCAACTGATGAAATAGTCACATGATGTCACAAAAATTGTCAGGTTAAAAAAATTTAAACACTGTGTTACACAAATGTCACACAACAACTGATACACAATATTACACAACAACTAATACACAATGTCACACAACAACTAATACAAAAAGCCACACAATTGTCGCATGAATCAGTCATACCAGTCACTCAATGGTCAGATAACAGTCAAAGGACCAATCAGATCAAAGAGGAAACCTCAGTGACCAATCAGAAATTAAGGCAGAGCTTTAATAACACAAACCTGTAGTCGTAACTGTGCCATGTCCCTCATCAACTGGTTCCGTCTGCTTTCTTCATCGGCCTGTAAGAACAAATAGAAATTGGGTCAAAGAAATGTCAACAGGGCGATGTACTGGTTACACATGTCAACAGGGCCATGTACTGGTTACACATGTCAACAGGGCCATGTACTGGTTACATATGTCAACAGGGCGATGTACTGGTTATACATGTCAACACCATGTACTGGTTACACATGTCAACAGGGTCATGTACTGGTTATACATGTCAACACCATGTACTGGTTACACATGTCAACAGGGCCATGTACTGTTTACACATGTCAACAGGGCTGTGTACTGTTTACACATGTCAACAGGGCCATGTACTGGTTATGCATGTCAACAGGGCCATGTACTGGTTACAGATGTCAACAGGGCCGTGTACTGGTTATACATGTCAACACCATGTACCGGTTACACATGTCAACAGGGCCATGTACTGGTTATACATGTCAACAGGGCCATGTACTGGTTACACATGTCAACAGGGTCATGTACTGGTTATACATGTCAACACCATGTACTGGTTACACATGTCAACAGGGCCATGTACTGTTTACACATGTCAACAGGGCCGTGTACTGTTTACACATGTCAACAGGGCCATGTACTGGTTATGCATGTCAACAGGGCCATGTACTGGTTACAGATGTCAACAGGGCCGTGTACTGGTTATACATGTCAACACCATGTACCGGTTACACATGTCAACAGGGCCATGTACTGGTTATACATGTCAACAGGGCCATGTACTGGTTACACATGTCAACAGGGCCATGTACTGGTTATACATGTCAACAGGGCCATGTACTGGTTACACATGTCAACAGGGCCATGTACTGGTTATATATGTCAACAGGGCGATGTACTGGTTACACATGTCAACAGGGCCTTGTACTGGTTATATATGTCAACACCATGTACTGGTTATACATGTCAACAGGGCCATGTACTGGTTATACATGTCAACAGGGCCATGTACCGGTTATATATGTCAACAGGGCCATGTACTGGTTATACATGTCAACAGGGTCATGTACTGGTTATACATGTCAACAGGGCCGTGTACTGGTTATATATGTCAACAGGGCGATGTACTGGTTAAACATGTCAACAGGGCTGTGTACTGGTTATACATGTCAACAGGGCCATGTACTGGTTACACATGTCAACAGGGCCGTGTACTGGTTAAACATGTCAACAGGGCCATGTACTGGTTATATATGTCAACAGGGCCATGTACTGGTTATACATGTCAACACCATGTACTGGTTACACATGTCAACAGGGTCATGTACTGGTTATACATGTCAACACCATGTACTGGTTACACATGTCAACAGGGCCATGTACTGTTTACACATGTCAACAGGGCCATGTACTGGTTATATATGTCAACAGGGCCATGTTCCGGTTACACATGTCAACAGGGCTGTGTACTGGTTATACATGTCAACACCATGTACTGGTTACACATGTCAACAGGGCCATGTACTGGTTATATATGTCAACAGGGCCATGTTCCGGTTACACATGTCAACAGGGCTGTGTACTGGTTATATATGTCAACAGGGCCATGTACTGGTTACACATGTCAACAGGGCCATGTACTGGTTAAACATGTCAACAGGGCGATATACTGGTTACACATGTCAACAGGGCCATGTACTGGTTACACATGTCAACAGGGCCTTGTACTGGTTATACATGTCAACAGGGCCATGTACTGGTTATACATGTCAACAGGGCCATGTACTGGTTACACATGTCAACAGGGCCATGTACTTGTTATACATGTCAACAGGGCCATGTACCGGTTATATATGTCAACAGGGCCATGTACTGGTTATACATGTCAACAGGACCATGTACTGGTTAAACATGTCAACAGGGCTGTGTACTGGTTATACATGTCAACAGGGCGATATACTGGTTACACATGTCAACAGGGCCATGTACTAGTTACACATGTCAACAGGGCCTTGTACTGGTTATACATGTCAACAGGGCCATGTACTGGTTATACATGTCAACAGGGCCATGTACTGGTTACACATGTCAACAGGGCCATGTACTTGTTATACATGTCAACAGGGCCATGTACTGGTTATACATGTCAACACCATGTACTGGTTACACATGTCAACAGGGCCATGTACTTGTTATACATGTCAACAGGGCCATGTACTGGTTATACATGTCAACAGGGCCATGTACTGGTTACACATGTCAACAGGGCCGTGTACTGGTTAAACATGTCAACAGGGCCGTGTACTGGTTATACATGTCAACACCATGTACTGGTTATACATGTCAACAGGGCTGTGTACTGGTTACACATGTCAACAGGGCCATTTACCGGTTACAAATGTCAACAGGGCCATGTACTGGTTACATATGTCAACAGGGCCATGTACTGGTTATACATGTCAACACCATGTACTGGTTACACATGTCAACAGGGCCATGTACTGGTTATACATGTCAACAGGGCCATGTACTGGTTACACATGTCAACACCATGTACTGGTTACACATGTCAACAGGGCCGTGTACTGGTTACACATGTCAACAGGGCCATGTACTGGTTATACATGTCAACAGGGCCATGTACTGGTTATACATGTCAACACCATGTACTGGTTACACATGTCAATAGGGCCATGTACTGGTTATACATGTCAACAGGGCCATGTACTGGTTAAACCTGTCAACACCATGTACTGGTTATACATGTCAACAGGGCCATGTACTGGTTATACATGTGAACAGGGCCATGTACTGGTTATACATGTCAACAGGGTCATGTACTGGTTACACATGTCAACAGGGCCATGAACTGTTATACATGTCAACACCATGTACTGGTTATACATGTCAACAGGGTCATGTACTGGTTACACATGTCAACAGGGCCATGTACTGGTTAAACATGTCAACAGGGCCGTGTACTGGTTATACATGTCAACAGGGCTGTGTACTGGTTATACATGTCAACACCATGTACTGGTTACACATGTCAACAGGGCCATGTACTGTTTACACATGTCAACAGGGCCATGTACTGGTTATATATGTCAACAGGGCCATGTTCCGGTTACACATGTCAACAGGGCTGTGTACTGGTTATACATGTCAACACCATGTACTGGTTACACATGTCAACAGGGCCATGTACTGGTTATATATGTCAACAGGGCCATGTTCCGGTTACACATGTCAACAGGGCTGTGTACTGGTTATATATGTCAACAGGGCCATGTACTGGTTACACATGTCAACAGGGCCATGTACTGGTTAAACATGTCAACAGGGCCATGTACTGGTTAAACCTGTCAACACCATGTACTGGTTATACATGTCAACAGGGCCATGTACTGGTTATACATGTGAACAGGGCCATGTACTGGTTATACATGTCAACAGGGTCATGTACTGGTTACACATGTCAACAGGGCCATGAACTGTTATACATGTCAACAGCATGTACTGGTTATACATGTCAACAGGGTCATGTACTGGTTACACATGTCAACAGGGCCATGTACTGGTTAAACATGTCAACAGGGCCGTGTACTGGTTATACATGTCAACAGGGCTGTGTACTGGTTACACATGTCAACAGGGCCATTTACCGGTTACATATGTCAACAGGGCCATGTACTGGTTATACATGTCAACAGGGCCATGTACTGGTTATACATGTCAACACCATGTACTGGTTACACATGTCAACAGGGCCATTTACCGGTTACACATGTCAACAGGGCCATGTACTGGTTACATATGTCAACAGGGCCATGTACTGGTTACACATGTCAACAGGGCCATGTACTGGTTATACATGTCAACACCATTTACCGGTTACACATGTCAACAGGGCCATTTACCGGTTATACATGTCAACAGGGCCATGTACTGGTTACATATGTCAACAGGGCCATTTACCGGTTACACATGTCAACAGGGCCATGTACTGGTTACATATGTCAACAGGGCCATGTACTGGTTATACATGTCAACAGGGCCATGTACTGGTTACATATGTCAACAGGGCCATGTACTGGTTAAACATGTCAACAGGGCCGTGTACTGGTTACACATGTCAACAGGGCCGTGTACTGGTTATACATGTCAACACCATGTACTGGTTACACATGTCAACAGGGCCATGTACTGGTTATACATGTCAACAGGGCCATGTACTGGTTACACATGTCAACACCATGTACTGGTTACACATGTCAACAGGGCCGTGTACTGGGTACACATGTCAACAGGGCCGTGTACTGGTTATACATGTCAACAGGGCCATGTACTGGTTACACATGTCAACACCATGTACTGGTTACACATGTCAACAGGGCCGTGTACTGGTTACACATGTCAACAGGGCCATGTTCTGGTTATACATGTCAACAGGGCCATGTACTGGTTATACATGTCAACACCATGTACTGGTTACACATGTCAACAGGGCCGTGTACTGGTTATATATGTCAACAGGGCCATATACTGGTTACACATGTCAACAGGGCCATGTACTGGTTATATATGTCAACAGGGCCATGTACTGGTTACACATGTCAACAGGGCCTTGTACTGGTTATACATGTCAACACCATGTACTGGTTATACATGTCAACAGGGCCATGTACTGATTAAACATGTCAACAGGGCCATGTACTGGTTATACATGTCAACAGGGCCATGTACTGGTTATACATGTCAACACCATGTACTGGTTACACATGTCAACAGGGCCATGTACTGGTTACACATGTCAACAGGGCCATGTACTGGTTACACATGTCAACAAGGCTATGTACTGGTTATACATGTCAACAGGGCCATGTACTGGTTACACATGTCAACAGGGCGATGTACCGGTTATACATGTCAACAGGGCCATGTACTGGTTATACATGTCAACAGGGCCATGTACTGGTTATACATGTCAACAGGGCCATGTACTGGTTACACATGTCAACAGGGCCTTGTACTTGTTATACATGTCAACAGGGCCATGTACTGGTTACACATGTCAACAGGGCCTTGTACTGGTTATACATGTCAACAGGGCCATGTACTGGTTATACATGTCAACAGGGCCATGTACTGGTTACACATGTCAACAGGGCCATGTACTTGTTATACATGTCAACAGGGCCATGTACTGGTTATACATTTCAACACCATGTACTGGTTACACATGTCAACAGGGCCATGTACTGGTTATATATGTCAACAGGGCCATGTACTGGTTACACATGTCAACAGGGCCTTGTACTGGTTATACATGTCAACACCATGTACTGGTTATACATGTCAACAGGGCCATGTACTGATTAAACATGTCAACAGGGCCATGTACTGGTTATACATGTCAACAGGGCCATGTACTGGTTATACATGTCAACACCATGTACTGGTTACACATGTCAACAGGGCCATGTACTGGTTATATATGTCAACAGGGCCATGTACTGGTTACACATGTCAACAGGGCCATGTACTGGTTATACATGTCAACAGGGCCATGTACTGGTTACACATGTCAACAGGGCGATGTACCGGTTATACATGTCAACAGGGCCATGTACTGGTTATACATGTCAACAGGGCCATGTACTGGTTATACATGTCAACACCATGTACTGGTTACACATGTCAACAGGGCCATGTACTGGTTACACATGTCAACAGGGCCATGTACTGGTTACACATGTCAACAGGGCCATGTACTGGTTATACATGTCAACAGGGCCATGTACTGGTTACACATGTCAACAGGGCGATGTACCGGTTATACATGTCAACAGGGCCATGTACTGGTTATACATGTCAACAGGGCCATGTACTGGTTATACATGTCAACAGGGCCATGTACTGGTTACACATGTCAACAGGGCCTTGTACTTGTTATACATGTCAACAGGGCCTTGTACTGGTTATACATGTCAACAGGGCCATGTACTGGTTATACATGTCAACAGGGCCATGTACTGGTTACACATGTCAACAGGGCCATGTACTTGTTATACATGTCAACAGGGCCATGTACTGGTTATACATTTCAACACCATGTACTGGTTACACATGTCAACAGGGCCGTGTACTGGTTATATATGTCAACACCATGTACCGGTTACACATGTCAACAGGGCCATGTACTGGTTACATGTCAACAGGGCCATGTACTGGTTATACATGTCAACAGGGCCATGTACTGGTTACACATGTCAACAGGGCCATGTACTGGTTACATATGTCAACAGGGCCGTGTACTGGTTATACATATCAACTGGGCTGTGTACTGGTTACAGATGTCAACGGGGCCATGTGCTGGTTACAAATTGTCGTCATTATGCATACAGTAAACCTTAATATACTTCGATCTTTTATGCAGTAAATGTGAACCAGTGAAATTTGGGAGTACATATGTTTTTGTGATAAAATTAAAGATTTTAAATGAAATGTTGTTAGAAAATGGAAAAATTGGCCTTTACAATATAGGAGCTGACTGGTTGTGGGTGTTTGGCTACATTAGCCATTCTACCATGAACTACTGTAAGTATCCATATTTTAGAAATAAGGGCTGAAACAAACGCTTAATTAAACTGCCTTCTGTGACAAGAATTTTCGGTTTGTAAATTTGTTTTTTGGGTCTAAATTCTGCTATACTCTAAACATTGAGGCCAAAATAGAAAAGTTTACAGTATAATACCAGTGTGACAAGAAAAACAAAGGGATTATATAACAAGGTATCAATTAGAGGAAACAAATTTTACCAGGAGCTGTGTCCTGATGAACAGTATATCAAATACACTGTCGAACACAAGTTTGAGAATTGCTCTATAAATACCTGCACCTTCCCATGTTATGGATTGTTCATTAGTTCTTTCGATGTGACAGTGGCACGTCTTCAGCGGTGAAGATTACCAAATACAATTAAGGTTGTGGTGTAAAATGTTCTTTACAGAGAAATGGACAGACAGATTGCCATTAGGGAACAGAACAAACATTCCTCCAAATCCTTAAACATTGATAACTCAAGGGCAACAATATTGTTTTTTAATTGGTTAAAAAAAACAAAAAAATGTCTCAGAAACATTAGGATACATATATGTATGGTAACCAAGGCAACGGTCTTGCTCAATCTTTAACTGTCAACATAAACAATTTTGGAACCTTTTCCAATCTCCTATCTCTTGAATATTGTCTGAGTTAAATAGATGCTGTATAATCCGTGGAGCAGTAAAGGGAATTCCCGGGGTCTAGTCCCATTACTGAATGTAAATACACGTCAAGTTTTACCAATACACTATTTATATGTGGAACATCTCCAGTAAAGTACAAAGATCATCTCTATGATAATAATAATACCAGAATAGGGAACAAAACCGATGCATAGAATGTCAGGTTTTTATGTAAAATAATGAGACATTCCCACCGGTGATTACTATGGCTGTGGTACAAGTACATATAAATGGTTGTAATGACTGTTCCTACCAAACCAAGACACATTTTCTTGATAAAGTGGCAACATACTGGTTTGAGATAAATTGTCAACACACTGGTTTGAGATGAATGTCTATATGTTGGTTTAAGATAAATATCTTCATGTTGGTTTGAGATAAATGTCTATATGTTGGTTTGAAATAAATTGTCTACATGTTGGTTTGAGATAAATTGTCTACATGTTGGTTTGAGATAAATTGTCTATATGTTGGTTTAAGATATATGTCTTTATGTTGGTTTAAGATACATGTCTATATGTTGGTTTAAGATAAATGTCTATATGTTGGTTTAAGATAAATGTCTTTATGTTGGTTTAAGATATATGTCTTTATGTTGGTTTAAGATAAATGTCTTTATGTTGGTTTAAGATAAATGTCTATATGTTGGTTTAAGATAAATGTCTATATGTTGGTTTAAGATAAATGTCTATATGTTGGTTTGAAATAAATTGTCTACATACTGGTGTGAGATAAATGTCTATATGTTGGTTTAAGATATATGTCTTTATGTTGGTTTGAGATAAATATCTACATGTTGGTTTAAGATAAATGTCTACATGTTGGTTTGAGATAAATGTCTATATGTTGGTTTGGGATAAATGTCTACATGTTGGTTTGAGACAAATGTCTATATGTTGGTTTAAGATAAATGTCTATATGTTGGTTTGAGATATATGTCTTTATGTTGGTTTGAGATATATGTCTTTATGTTGGTTTAAGATAAATATCTTCATGTTGGTTTAAGATATATGTCTTTATGTTGGTTTGAGATATATGTCTTTATGTTGGTTTAAGATAAATGTCTTTATGTTGGTTTAAGATATATGTCTTTATGTTGGTTTGAGATAAATTGACTACATATATATGTCTTTATGTTGGTTTGAGATATATTGTCTATATGTTGGTTTTGAAAATCTGAGATTTTTTCAAATTCATTTTTAACTTGATGGAAATAAAACTGTTTGTCCTAAAACTTTGGAGATTAAGAAAATATCTTCAAATTCCAGGGAAGTGAAACTTTTGTCTCATTGATATAGCCCACCTGTTCCAATCAACAGCATTATGTAGAGACTATAAATGATCTCGTCATTATATAATCTTATCCCCATGAAATAGTTAACCTTCTACTTATATAAATCCTTTCTATTTTTAACTAACTGCCCACATATCAAGAGTGCCACACCTGTTTGTCACAGATAACCAGAGGTGTTTACACAGAACTGACAAAACGCATTCTCTCAGTTTCAGCATCCATGTATAAGGGGACATAACTCCTGGTGCAAATTTATCCAAGTGTCAGAGTCAACAGTTTAAAAACATTTTGATGGAGCCAACTCAAAGAGCTTGAGACTGTGTATGATGAGAGAAAAAACAATAATTGGAGCTGAAGATTGTGTAATGTTGGAAAGAAGGAAAATTTGCTGCACATTACATAAACGAACATTAGCTGAAGTGTTAGCAGTTGTCTGAGGTGAGGGTGATTGACAAGGGGGCTGTTCCAACCCAGACACCAGACTCTTTCAATTAATGGTGTAATAAACCTGATCAGGTAATTGGTTATAAGTACCAATAGCTCCCCCAGTCAGCCAGATCAAAGGCCTAGCCAGTGTCAGGGAGCAATTCTCCTCAAATGAGCAGCAAATTACAGTGAGAAATTATAATCAACCGTTTGATAATATTCTTTGCTCTTCTTTTCCATAAAACATCACAATGAATAAAGAAAACAGGCATGGGGATAGTACAGGAAGATAAATGGTACATTTGTTTCTTGAATCCTCATATAGAAAATTATTTTTGTATCCACAATGAAATATGAATTTTCATTGTTCAAAGTGCTAAGAGCTATACTCGAACTCCTAGTGGGAGAGTTTAGTGTAACTCCATTAACAGTCTCCTCTCCACCTTCTCTGTTTTATGTAATTGTGTTGCCTGTGATCAGAACAGTTGTGTAAGAGATTCTAGATGTAGAAACTATTATCAGAAGGTATTTATAGAACTCCAGTGTGAGCTTGCAGCACTTCATTAACAGTCCTTACCAAACATTAAAAAAAGAGAAGAAAGAAGCAAGGAAAATAATTTGTTATATAAAAAAATAAAGTAACAGTTACAAAGCTTTCTTTAAAAGAGACATGGCGGGACCGACATTGGGTAGCACTATATGGCCCGGGACATGGCGGGACCGACATTGGGTAGCACTATATGGCCCGGGACATGGCGGGACCGACATTGGGTAGCACTATATGGCCGGTACATGGCGGGACCGACATTGGGTAGCACTATATGGCCCGGGACAAGGTGGAACAGACATTGGGTAGCACTATATGGCCTGAACATGGCGGGACAGACATTGGGTAGCACTATATGGCCGGTACATGGCGGGACAGACATTTGGTAGCATTATATGGCCTGGACATGGCGGGACCAACATTGGGTAGCACTATATGGCCCGGGACATGGGGGGACCAACATTGGGTAGCACTATATGGCCAGGGACATGGCGGGACCGACATTGGGTAGCACTATATGGCCTGGACATGGCGGGACAGACATTGGGTAGCACTATATGGCCGGTACATGGCGGGACAGACATTTGGTAGCATTATATGGCCTGGACATGGTGGAACAGACATTGGGTAGCACTATATGGCCCGATAAATGTTTATCATTTCAAAATACCACTTAGAGAAAACCACAACTATAAATCATGATAAACAGAATCTTCCTCCTTCTTTGAGGAAGTGATAGAGAAATATCCAATGATATTATTCAAGGTTATCTTACCCAAGGCTCTATGGGGTAGGACCATCAGGATTATCATCCCAAAGGATTTCTATGTCATGTTCCCAAGGTTGGGGATGATTACTTTTCTTTCATCAGGCTATTTACGAAGGGGTCATGTTGTTCTAATATTGAAAAAAAATATTTCAATGCAGTACAAAGTTGACATGATGTGACTGAATTGTCGTGAAGCCATTGTTTTCTTAAGATAACATGTGATCCGTCATGCCCTAGGATTTGACAGAAATATCTCAAACAAGTAAAATAGGAGACAAATCTGTGAATGATTGGAGAAAATAAAGCCAACCAAGTATCAAACAGACTGGTTGAAAACTGAGAGAGATATGTAAACAAACAAATTTTATGATGGAAGGAGGATACCATACCATGACATGCCTGTCAACAGTTCCCCGGTATACCAGTACCTAAGAGGGTGACGGACAAAGAAACTAAAGGTTTAGGAAAGCCGAAAAAAATAACACCATTTGCCAAAAAAAACGTAATTTGGCTTCTTGTTACATCCAAAAATTATGGGGCTGTAAAAACCTCGCTGCATTGACAGGCAAGCGAGGTAAGTACATAATTGGGATGCTCTTTATACCAGAACTGATGGGTGTAGAAAAGATGTTATCATTTTCAACACAGTGCTTGACAGTTCTTACATAACTGGAATTTTCTCAGCTCACAAAACCTAAATGCATTTAACAGCTTTCTCTAGAACTGACATATGTTTTACTGAAAATGAAAAGGCCCATTGGGTCTGCTAGGTTATGTCATAAGAACAAGAAAGCTGTTTCAGCTTGAGAGAGAGTATGTGGCCAGTGAACATCTACCTTCTCCAGAGGAGGTATTTAACAATGAATATATAAACTACCAGTCAGTGGTATAACTAATTAAGGAATGACGCCTCAAGTGTGTATATGTGAAACTTTTTTGACAGCTTATATATTGGGCAGAAAAGACAGTTTTCGATGTAGTTTTTTCAATGTAGTTTTCTTTAACACAGTTGAAGTATAAAACAACAACAATCATTCAGGGCAAACTAAGGTATTTGTACTGAATTTGTCGGATATTTAAAAACATGATGAGATAATCACAAGAAAAAATACAAATCAAATGGCTCGAATATGAATTTTAACATGCGTTGAAAAATCGTCTGAATAATGAGATGTTTTTCATATGTTTTATCGTATCATACCGAGAAAATCATCTATCAAAGATAAATTGCTGTACACATTAGGTAATCCAACCTACAGTACCTTATGGCTTCACTTCTTCCTTCAACTTCTCTACTTGGTGATGCGATCATGATTAATTATAGATTCCAGGCGCGGATCCAGAAATTTGAAAGGGGGGGGGGGGGGGGGGGTGTCCAGAAATTTAGTGGAAATGCGAGCGGTATACGTGCGAGCCGAATTTTTTGGGTGAGGGGTCTGGGGGCCAAAATAGCGGAAAATGGAATGATTGTAGTAAGTATTGCAATCTTTCGGGGATGATATTTTAGATAAGCGGGGGGTTGGGGATGGGGGGGGGGGGGGGGGGGGGGGGGTGGGGTTTGGTTGGCATATTGGCTTAAGCGGTATTTTTTAAGGCTATAAAAAAATTGAATGGTTGGTAACACCAATCTATCGGGTAGGGGAGAAGTCCTGATTTCACTTATATAAGTAGTATTCCACTATAATAGCTATATATAACTATCAGTGGAAAATCACATCCGCCAGAAAAGGTAAACGTAACTCAAAGCGAGAGTTATGGTTGGTACTTGCATGATCCATGCCTTGGTACTGTCACATGAACAACATAAAATTTGAAATGTCACCTGTGCATGGTTCCATATAGCCATCGTAGTGTAATAATGAAATCAGGACTTCTCCCGACATATTCCTTAAAGATTAGGCTAGTCTACTGCGTAGCTCATCATGTAAAAACGATACTTAGTTTGTCTTCTTATTGGCCCCATTATGGTCGTTCAACTACTATGGGAACAAGAGCTCCGCAAGCGGGAGCATGATAAACACGTAACTGGAAAAGCTACCACAGGACAACGTAGCGTCTTTCAGACAGGCGTATAAAAAACTCCCTAATATATGTTGAACATAACTGCTTCCTGTTGCAGTGAACAAAATCTTAGAGAAATTGAATAAGAAAAAGAAAACTCCTGCATTTTCTACATAATGCCTATATTTGGCAATTAAAGGGACATAACTATGATAAAAATAATCACAAATTCCGTAACATTCATTCCTTTGAGCTTTAGTGGTATAGAATATCTGTAGCATGTTTCATATAAATCTGTTGGTAAATAAAGGTAAGAGTGTTGACAAAGAATTGTTAATGAATGAGCTTTACCTGAACAAATATACAATGCCGTTATGCCAATAAGCTAGTGCTGAAAATATAAAACTGTTATAAAATGTTCATTATAGTATGCCAGTGGTCGTTATATACAGTGTCATACAGTAGACGTCATTATAGTATGCCAGTGGTCGTTATATACAGTGTCATACAGTAGACGTCATTAGAGTATGCCAGTGGTCTTTATATAGAGTGTCATACAGTAGACGTCATTATAGTATGCCAGTGGTCGTTATATACAGTGTCATACAGGAGACAAACGGTCTTCAGAGAGCAAGTTTTTTGACTGTAGTATCTAACATCAGATTTCAAAGTCATCTCAACAATATTAAAACTTCTAAGAAATCTGACCTCATCAAGTATAGAAACAAATCAAAGAAAATCACACTACTTCCCTTTTAAAGAAATAACAAAGGGCCATAACTCTGTATATAGACACAAGTCAGTGAAGAATGAGAATTATGATTTAGACGATTAAGGCATTTGTAAGTTGTGATAACTTGTACATTGTCCCTTTTGTTATATATTGAATAAATAAATCATGTTGAAATAAATCAATCTGGTTCTAAGTTTCAATCTAAGGGGAGATAAGTCAGTATTAGAATTGTGCTTGGTGATTTCTTGGAAGAGCTTTTTTTTTGGGGGGGGGGCTAAAGGAGGGGGAAGGACACTTTGAACAGGAGGGGGCCTGATGTGTATACCCAGTAATTAAGTTTCACCAACCTTACACATTTTTGGCTAATGTTTTTGACACCCAGTTATTTCCTTGCTAGATAGTAGGGTCATTAAAAATTTAAACACTCCCCACATGATAATTACCACATGTCGGGCCAGGGTGACTGTCTACCAGGAATGCAAACTGCTGGACATACATTTGGCCTCATTACCCTGTGGCCCTTGTATCTCAATGCATGCCATAGACACCTTTGTGGAAATGAAATAAGAGCAGGCTACAGCTGCTACAGATGGCTCTAAACAAACTATGATATAGAGGCATTCCTACCTTACAGCAACAAATTTCTCCTGTCCTCATCATCAAAAAATATTTGTATTTTTTGTTTGGGAAGAAGGGAGGGGTATGATTGAGGCTAGGGGTGGAGGATAGGTCATGTGGGATAGATGGGTGGGCAGAAGAAAAGGTGGGTAGATTGGGGTAAGTGTTTCATTCATAGTTTGAATGTGATAATGAGGGATGAGGAAGTAAGATGTGAGGTGAGGACAACAGGGTAGATAGGTAAAGGGGAGGGGGGAGGGGGAGGGGGAGGGGAGGGGAGGGGGGAGGGGAACCAAGATGATAGTAACTGGTTATATGAATATGTCATAAGTAACAGTTTGGCAAGTTGGGAGGAGTGGTTTGTGTTGGCTTGTTGTTTACCCCTTTCTCGGTTGGGGGGGGGGGGGGGGGGGGGGGGGGGGGGGG
Source organism: Pecten maximus (assembly GCF_902652985.1). Lineage (NCBI taxonomy): Eukaryota > Metazoa > Mollusca > Bivalvia > Pectinida > Pectinidae > Pecten > Pecten maximus. The sequence continues at coordinate 38,927,157 of NC_047023.1, read as the reverse complement.
GGGGGGGGATCTGGGGAGCCATCTGTATCCAACAGACACTCCACCACATCACAGGCACAGGGCCAAGGGAGATCACTCAGCCAGCACTAATTACCATGAATGTATTCCATTCAGATATTAAAATAAATCTACTTATAGTAACATGATGTATAGTAAGCCTAACAGAGCTTTGTTACAGAATAATTTCATCATGAACACAACATTATTACTTTTTTGGTTTATTCGATAATTACAAAATAATGAATTACTTTTTTGTAAATCATTGTATGCAGGCAGAAAATAATTTCAGTTCAGTAATTTATGGGATTTTAGGATATTTATCACAGCTTGTTGGAAAATACTTGTGGTTAACTATTTCAATACTCCTGAACCCCTCAGACTAAAATGGCCCTGTACCAGGCTAACTATAGAAACCTGTAAGCTGGGACTAATACATATATTAGATAGGGATGGGGTAGTAATTCTATCACACAAGTCAATATGCAGCACTAGATTTTCACTTTTGACAAATAAACAAAGGGCCACAACTCTGTTTAAAGTGGCTTTTTCTCATGTGGTAGTGAAAGCATATACCGTATGATATAGACACATCCCTGATGATAGACAAGTAATTCAAAATTCACATTAAAAAAAAATCTTTATCATCCTTCAAGGGAATTGCATCCTTTGTTAAATTCAGCTTTCAACACCGACAAACAGTACTGTACATGTATTTCACTTTAAACGAATGATGTAATACTTTAAAACATTCCCTTCATAAGCAAAATGACAAATCCAGAGATCAATTTTTATATTAATTCTCATTTCTTTGAAAGTGAATAGATAATTGTTGTACAGATTAAAGGTTTGTGTACATCAATAATTCAATGTTAAATGAGGTGACTGGTGAAACAAAGATGATAAAACATAAAAGATGAGCCCCTATATCACCTACTAGTCCCCTGTTGCCCTACTTTAATACAACCTCCCACAATTACCTTATTTTGAAGAGTTTGAAGAGGATGTTCTCAGGGTAACAATATATTAATCAATAATCATTGCATGCTATTCAAGATGGCATGAAATTAAATAGCACTAATTTAATGTGAAGGAGCCCATAACTGTGTGTTATAATTACACCAAGGTCCATAATTCTTAACTAGAATTTCACGGAAGTGGATGTGTCACCTTTGCCTGTCAAGAGATGGGCTGGCATAAGTACAATCCACTAGCTTATAATTAATGAGACTTCCTCTCATATTGCCATTTACAGTTAATTGTTTAACACTACACACACACATTAAACATTGAGGATGTTTCATTCCTATATAAAATAAACCTAATAATTTTTCACTTTACCGAGTCTCTAGCAAGATAAAATGGGAAAAAAGTGACATGTTCCATAAATTTTATATGAAATCTGAACTTTGATGATTATCTAATTTCAAAGTAGACTCAAAATGGTTTTTAAAATGAAGGGGCATAACTCTGACATGGATGAGAGTATCTGAATAAACTTGGAGCATGAAGCCAAACAAATTTAATCTCCACGCTGTGAAATTTCGATTTCTTTAAAACTAGAAACACATAACTTAATTTTTAAAAGTTTATCTTTTCAGACTATTACCAAATAAAATGGAAGTATGGATTTCTTTGTAACTTGATGAAGCAGTGACCCTTCAGGGTCCAAAGTTACAAATGCTGTGAAAATCAGTCTAAATTAAATAACATGCTCTCTAGTTACAGTATGCATACAATAAATTTATGCTTTTGAAGTTATTTGTTTGCACCAATGGCCAGGATCATTAAGAGGTGGGCTATCTTTGTAGCAGCTGGTGACTACTTTACTAACAATATATGGGAACCCTCCTATGCTATCCTGAACAATTAGAAAAAAAATAGTTTTTCTTGCCCAAAAAAAAACCCCAATGCAATTGCCAATGGCCATCACCATTGAAGTTGAAATATCCTTGTAGTAGCTGGTGGCTACAATACTAACAACATATCAGAGTTTTCACTTGCTATCCTCAACAATTAGAAAAAAAGTTTTTTCTTGCCTAAGGAAACAATGCAACCCCCAAAACATGGGCCAGGGTATATATAACCTTTGGTTTCCGGAGAAATACCCAGGTAAAAACAGACACCTGTAGGGATCGAACCAAGGTGTAGGGATCGAACCACAAACCTTCTCCTGAGGAGGCCTTGATATGACCCTCTCCTGACTGCCATCATGGCCTCTCAAACTCAAACAATACTCATCAGATTAAATTCTTTCATTATCTGGGGCCAGACTAGTATTCTAAATAGGCCAATAAGAACCCCCTACAGATTTAATGTCTGTTTAGTTACTCCCATTCTCAAGAACAAGAAACCTTGTCAAGATGTAATTCTGATATAAACTTGTACCAATCTGGAAAAAAGGTTTTAAAGGAATGGGCTGGGTGTAAACTTCCTATAATAACAAACAATTTATTAACTCAAACAATCTGTAACTGCTCTCCAGAAACTGGCTTGAAAGCACCTGAGTTTAAAGTCTCTTCACAGGCCACTTGTGGGGGTGAAACTTCATACCAGCTGTGGAAAGTGTTCACTGATGTACATAAAACTTGTTCAGAGAAAAAGCTTTCTCACTGGCGGATGTATCCAGCAGACAATCAAGTGGGACGTTTTCATTGGCTGGCTGTTGAGTGGTAAGTGGGCAGATCCCTTGGTGATAAGCCACACCCACTGTTTGAGTGACAGAAGGCAATCAGGTGGGTCTTACACGGTGATGGTGTGTAGATAAGAGAAACTGGCTAGTATAGAGTATAGACCACAAATCTGTTACCCATTACCAGACTGCTGTTATAGGCAAATGATAAATGCCTTTCAAGATTCTACCTTATTGCAGTTGGAAGGATTTCAAAAATAAATCTATGGCAAAAAAAGGCTGATGCCAAATGTTAAGATATAATATGGCTGAAGAAATGGTGTAAAGTGTTTACCTCAGATGTACTGACGAAGACCACCAGGCCAGCAAACGTGTGGAACCCATGTGGAACCCAGCTCAACAGTGCAGTATAGAAATACTCACTCAGAATTTTCAGATCTGTTAATATTCATCAGTGTCCTCCTCCCTTGGTGGTTTCCATTCCTCCCTACACTGTCCAACTCCATCCCTTCCATCATATCTACCCCTCTATCCCTCCCCCACCCTCACTATCCCTACACTGTCCCACTCCATCCCTTCCATCATATCTACCCCTCTAACCCCCCACCCTCACTATCCCTACACTATCCCACTCCATCCCTTCCATCATATCTACCCCTCTAACCCCCCACCCTCACTATCCTACAATGTCCCACTCCATCCCTTCCATCATATCTACCCCTCTATCCCTCCCCCACCCTCACTATCCCTACACTGTCCCACTCCATCCCTTCCATCATATCTACCCTCTAACCCCCCACCCTCACTATCACTACACTGTCCCACTCCATCCCTTCCATCATATCTTCCCTCTAACCCCCCCCCTCACTATCACTACACTGTCCCACTCCATCCCTTCCATCATATCTACCCCTCTAACCCCCAACCCTCACTATTCCTACACTGTCCCACTTCATCCCTTCCATCATATCTACCCCTCTATCCCTCCCCCACCCTCACTATCCCTACACTATCCCACTCCATCCCTTCCATCATATCTACCCCTCTAACCCCCACCCTCACTATCCTTACACTATCCCACTCCATCCCTTCCATCATATCTACCCCTCTAACCCCCCACCCTCACTATCCCTACACTGTCCCACTCCATCCCTTCCATCATATCTACCCCTCTAACCCCCCACCCTCACTATCACTACACTGTCCCACTCCATCCCTTCCATCATATCTACCCCTCTAACCCCCCACCCTCACTATCCCTACACTGTCTCCCTCCATCCCTTCCATCATATCTACCCCTCTATCCCTCCACCCTCACTATCCCTACACTGTCCCACTCCATCCCTTCCATCATATCTACCTCTCTATCCCTCCACCCTCACTATCCCTACACTGTCCCACTCCATCCCTTCCATCATATCTACCTCTCTATCCCTCCACCCTCACTATCCCTACACTGTCTCCCTCCATCCCTTCCATCATATCTACCTCTCTATCCCTCCACCCTCACTATCCCTACACTGTCCCATTCCATCCCTTCCATCATATCTACCCCTCTAACCCTCCCCCCACCCTCACTATCCCTACACTATCCCACTCCATCCCTTCCATCATATCTACCCCTCTAACCCTCCCCCACCCTCAACTATCCCATTACAAACTGTCCCACTCCATCCCTTCCATCATATCTACTCTCTAGCCCTCCACCACTCACTATCCCTACACTGTCCCACTCCATCCCTTCCATCATATCGACCCTCTATCCCTCCCCCACCCTCACATCCCTACACAACTGTCCCACTTTCCATCCCTTCCATCATATCCTAACCCATCTAACCCACCCTCACTATCACTACACTGTCCCACTCCAGACCTTCCATCATATCTACCTACCCCTCTAAACCCCCACCCTCACTATCCCACACTATCCCACCCATCCCTTCCATCAATATCTATCTACCACCTCTAACCCCCACCCTCACTATCCCTACACTATCCCACTCCATCCCTTCCATCATATCTACCCCTCTAACCCCCCACCCTCACTATCCTACACTGTCCAACTCCATCCCTTCCATCATATCTACCTCTGTATCCCTCCCCCACCCTCTTTATCCCTACACTGTCCCACTCCATCCCATTAATCATATCTACCCCTCTAACCCCCCACCCTCACTATCCCTACACTGTCCCACTCCATCCCTTCCATCATATCTACCCCTCTTCCCCCCCCCCCTCCCTCACTATTCCTACACTATCCCACTCCATCCCTTCCATCATATCTACCCCTCTAACCCCCACCCTCACTATCCCTACACTGTCCAACTCCATCCCTTCCATCATATCTATCCCTCCCCCACCCTCACTATCCCTACACTGTCCCACTCCATCCCTTCCATCATATCTACCCCTCTATCCCTCCCCCATCCTCACTATCCCTACACTATCCCACTCCATCCCTTCCATCATATCTACCCCTCTATCCCTCCCCACCCTCACTATCCCTACACTGTCCCACTCCATCCCTTCCATCATATCTACCCCTCTTACCCCCCACCCTCACTACCTTACACTGTCCAACTCCATCCCTTCCATTATATCTACCCTCTATCCCTCTCCCACCCTCACTATCCCTACACTGTCCCACTCCATCCCTTCCATCATATCTACCCCTCTAACCACCCACCCTCACTATCCCTACACTATCCCACTCCATCCCTTCCATCATATCTACCCCTCTATCCCTCCCCCACCCTCACTATCCCTACACTGTCCTCCTCTGCATGGCTGCCCCACTCCCTCACTGCCTCCCCCTCCTCATTGTCTTTTACTGTCCTTTACTGCAGCCCCGTTCCTATTTGACAGCCCCTTTCCTCTTCGTATCCCAACTGCTTAACTGCCCCTCCACCTACCCATTCTCATTGTTCTCCTTTGTCCCTTAACCCTTCCCTCCCTATTTATCCTCTCTTCACTCCCCTATCCACCATCATTTTCCCCTGTCACTCACTGCAACATTGTCACCTATGCCCCTGCCTAACTGCTCCTTTCCCTCCCTCCTTTTCCTCCTGTGTCCCTGGCTGCCCCCTCCCTCCTATTCCCTCTCTGTCCCTGGCTGCCCCCTCCCTCCTATTCCCTCTCTGTCCCTAGCTGTCCCCTCCCTCCTATTCCCTCTCTGTCCCTGGCTGTCCCTTCCCTCCTATTCCCTTTCTGTCCCTGGCTGCCCCCTCCCTCCAATTCCCTCTCTGTCCCTAGCTGTCCCCTCCCTCCTATTCCCTCTCTGTCCCTGGCTGTCCCCTCCCTCCTTTTCCTCCTGTGTCCCTGGCTGCCCCCTCCCTCCTATTCCCTCTCTGTCTCTGACTGTCCCCTCCCTCCTATTCCCCCTCTGTCCCTGGCTGCCCCCTCCCTCCTATTCCCCCTCTGTCTCTGACTGCCCCCTCCCTCCTAGTCTGATTCTGTTTCTGACTGCCCCCTCCCTCCTATTCCCCCTCTGTCTCTGACTGCCCCCTCCCTCCTACTCTGATTCTGTTTCTGACTGCCCCCTCCCTCCTATTCCCCCTCTGTCTCTGACTGCCCCCTCCCTCCTACTCTGATTCTGTTTCTGACTGCCCCCTCCCTCCTATTCCCCCTCTGTCTCTGACTGCCCCCTCCCTCCTATTCCCCCTCTGTCTCTGACTGCCCCCTCCCTCCTATTCCCCCTCCGTCTCTGACTGCCCCCTCCCTCCTATTCCCCCTCTGTCTCTGACTGCCCCCTCCCTCCTACTCTGATTCTGTTTCTGACTGCCCCATCCCTCCTATTCCCCCTCTGTCTCTGACTGCCCCCTCCCTCCTATTCCCCCTCTGTCTCTGACTGCCCCCTCCCTCCTACTCTGATTCTGTTTCTGACTGCCCCCTCCCTCCTATTCCCCCTCTGTCTCTGACTGCCCCCTCCCTCCTATTCCCCCTCTGTCTCTGACTGCCCCCTCCCTCCTACCCTGATTCTGTTTCTGACTGCCCCCTCCCTCCTATTCCCCCTCTGTCTCTGACTGCCCCCTCCCTCCTATTCCCCCTCTGTCTCTGACTGCCCCCTCCCTCCTACCCTGATTCTGTTTCTGACTGCCCCCTCCCTCCTATTCCCCCTCTGTCTCTGACTGCCCCCTCCCTCCTATTCCCCCTCTGTCTCTGACTGCCCCCTCCCTCCTATTCCCCCTCTGTCTCTGACTGCCCCCTCCCTCCTATTCCCCCTCTGTCTCTGACTGCCCCCTCCCTCCTATTCCCCCTCCGTCTCTGACTGCCCCCTCCCTCCTATTCCCCCTCTGTCTCTGACTGCCCCCTCCCTAATATCCCCTACCTACTTCATCACTTTACATACACATGTATATAATGTCAATTCTGACATTAACTGTAGTGGGTTTAATTTACCCAGAGTTATTGTTTCCTTAGAAAATCCCTTGACTTGTGTAAGATATGGCCTATCTCCTAACTCTACGATATTACACGCCCCCCACACACTAAGTCCTATTTGTGTAGAGTCAATTACCTGATAGGCAAGATTAGATCATTGAAATTAACGGGAAAAAAAATCGTAAATGATTTTCCATGACAATGTTTCTTATTTATTCTGCCTGCCATCAAATGCTTGTAATTCACACTGAGCAAGGGGTATTGTAGACTAGGGGTCGATATTGATGTGATAGCCGACTAAAACTCCTTTATCACAAGTGGTATAAACTCTGGGAGCTGTTTCACCTACAAAGGGCAGATAATCAAGCAAAATCTGAAATGCACTTACAACTAGGGTAAAAAAGCTGACATGAAAGGAATTACTTACTACACAATTGGTGCCTATGTGAGTAGATATACCATCTGTTGTAAAACGTCATCATTATCCACTATTGTACATATCATATGTGTTGATACGCTGGCGTACACGCTCTGACGTGGACGATAGAACATTTTGCAGGCGATGCAAGATAAGCAACTACAAAGGACTTTACAAAACAGATAAGAATTGTTGAATATGAATTCCTAAAAGATTCGCGCGCACACTCAGAGATAAATGTGAATTGCAAAAAAAAATCTTGTGTCGAAAAAGAAATCAAAACCAAAAACGCTTTATCTAATTAAGTTTTTAAGTTTAACATGAAACCTCAACTATTAGTAGTCGGTTATCCTACGTAAATCAGCATTTCCAAGCAACAGACTGAGCCGTCTATCAAGGGAAAGCAAAACGCTGTCTACCACGGCAGAGGCGTTTCTGTCTGTGTGTCCTAGACATCAATCAAACACTGAAATCAATCTTCTACAAGTGGAATATGTAACACTCAGCCCTATTTGCTGGCTTACCAGCTCTGAATTTATCTAACAAATTGAATTATCAGGAGACACACAGGTTGTACATTCCAAACATTTTAAACAGTTTGAAATTGAAAGATTAGATCAATTTCAACCCTACTTGGTACCACATTTAAGAAATTTCAAACTTATTTGCATTTTTATTTGAGATGGAGAAAATGTCCAAAAACCAGACAGAAGATTGACTGATATCGTCAACTGTATAAACACTCTATAAAACCAAAGTTTTCATACAGAATGGAAATGTTCTGAAAACAGAAACAACTAATGTCAATAATAATGAAACTAAATATTTCTAAATTCACCTCATCAACAATAAACAACAAAAGGAGACAGAAACTGAGAGACTTATTTCAAAACAAGTTTGTCAAGGCCCAAGCATGGGAAAGGGCATTAACTCTGTATATAATATTTTATCAGTCAAGACTCAACAACAGGAAAGGGCATTAACTCTGTATATAATATTATATCAGCCAAGGCTCAAGAACTGGAAAGGGCATTAACTATATAATATTCTATCAGTATATCAGTTTTAACAACCCCAGACAGAAACCAAGGGATTAGATTCCAGACAGGACCTTATCACTGACCAGACATTGAAACATACATATAGTTAGAAAGGACCTCATCACTGGACAGACGAACACACAGTCAGAAAGGACCTCATCACTGGACAGATGGACACACAGTGAGAAAGGACCTCATCACTGGACAGACGAACACACAGTGAGAAAGGACCTCATCACTGGACAGACGGACACACAGTGAGAAAGGACCTCATCACTGGACAGACGAACACACAGTGAGAAAGGACCTCATCACTGGACAGACGAACACACAGTTAGAAAGGACCTCATCACTGGACAGACGAACACACAGTCAGAAAGGACCTCATCACTGGACAGACGAACACACAGTGAGAAAGGACCTCATCACTGGACAGACGAACACACAGTGAGAAAGGACCTCATCACTGGACAGACGGACACACAATGAGAAAGGACCTTGTCACTGGACAGACGGACACACAGTGAGAAAGGACCTCATCACTAGACAGACGGACACACAGTGAGAAAGGACCTCATCACTAGACAGACGGACACACAGGGAGAAAGGACCTCAATCACTAGACAGACAGACACACAGTGAGAAAGGACCTCATCACTGGACAGACAGACACAGTTAGAAATGATGTCATCCCTTGCCATAACATTAATGATCTTCATATTAATGTTCAGAAGAATATATACACTCAAACAGTTTCCCTGGGGAGAGGAAAACAGAAGGGATGTAACCAGAGAATATGACAATTAGAGCTAAAAGCATAATTACCAATAAAGAGGACTCCAGACCCCTAAAAGGGTCAAATAAAGAGGACTCCAGACCCCTAAAAGGATCATTACAGTTTAAGAAGTAGTTAATAAGGACCTCTATACTTAACTCATCACTGAATCATCACAACTGCAGGAATTCATATCTATTGTAAGAAAAAAAAATCACAAGGGGAAAATATTTAATTTCTCAATTACTGACACTCTATGAAAGATAAGGCTTTGTGGATAGCATCATTGCCAACAGAACATGTCTACTTTATATGTCTGTATCTTTACAAGTTTGTCCAATTCAAGCACTTTGAGTGACATACCACAGGCAGCTGAACTTTTCCTATCACACCCGACCAACCCACCAAAACATCTATCACTTTCACTATCAGATGACCCCATATAAACTCAACCTTATCTTTTATTGACAAGATTTTGAAAACCATACACATGTGTTTACATTTTCTGGAAAAAGTGCAGTTCTGTCAGCAGCTAGCCTGTTATGAAATCGGATATATTCACCACTACTAATCTCTGGAGATTGAATCTGAAAAAATGACAAATGTTACAATCCATTCCATGTAGGTCTATGTATACCTTACGCTGTTTCGAGTTTTATGATTAGTTATTGAAGGGTGGACATTTGTGTCTCAGAGGTAATAAGATTTTTCAGAGGATGGATGGGTGGGGATCGTGTCTCAGGGGTAATAACATTGTCAGAGGATGGATGGGTGGGGATCGTGTCTCAGGGGTAATAACATTGTCAGAGGATGGATGGGTGGGGATCGTGTCTCAGGGGTAATAACATTGTCAGAGGATGGATGGGTGGGGATCGTGTCTCAGGGGTAATAACATTGTCAGAGGATGGATGGGTGGGGATTGTGTCTCAGGGGTAATAACATTGTCAGGATGGATGGGTGGGGATCGTGTCTCAGGGGTAATAACATTGTCAGGATGGATGGGTGGGAATCGTGTCTCAGGGGTAATAACACTGTCAGGATGGATGGGTGGGGATTGTGTCTCAGGGGTAATAACATTGTCAGGATGGATGGGTGGGGATCGTGTCTCAGGGGTAATAACATTGTCAGAGGATGGATGGGTGGGGATCGTGTCTCAGGGGTAATAACATTGTCAGAGGATGGATGGGTGGGGATCGTGTCTCAGGGGTAATAACATTGTCAGAGGATGGATGGGTGGGGATCGTGTCTCAGGGGTAATAACATTGTCAGGATGGATGGGTGGGGATCGTGTCTCAGGGGTAATAACATTGTCAGGATGGATGGGTGGGGATCGTGTCTCAGGGGTAATAACATTGTCAGAGGATGGATGGGTGGGGATCGTGTCTCAGGGGTAATAACATTGTCAGGATGGATGGGTGGGGATCGTGTCTCAGGGGTAATAACATTGTCAGAGGATGGATGGGTGGGGATCGTGTCTCAGGGGTAATAACATTGTCAGGATGGATGGGTGGGGATTATGTCTCAGAGGTTATAACATTGTCAGAGGATGGATGGGTGGGGATCGTGTCTCAGGGGTAATAACATTTTCAGAGGATGGATGGGTGGGGATCGTGTCTCAGGGGTAATAACATTGTCAGGATGGATGGGTGGGGATCGTGTCTCAGGGGTAATAATATTGTCAGGATGGATGGGTGGGGATTGTGTCTCAGGGGTAATAACATTGTCAGAGGATGGATGGGTGGGGATCGTGTCTCAGGGGTAATAACATTGTCAGGATGGATGGGTGGGGATCGTGTCTCAGGGGTAATAACATTGTCAGGATGGATGGGTGGGGATCGTGTCTCAGGGGTAATAACATTGTCAGAGGATGGATGGGTGGGGATCGTGTCTCAGAGGTAATAACATTGTCAGAGGATGGATGGGTGGGGATTGTGTCTCAGGGGTAATAACATTGTCAGTGGATGGATGGGTGGGGATCGTGTCTCAGGGGTTATAACATTGTCAGGATGGATGGGTGGGGATCGTGTCTCAGGGGTAATAACATTGTCAGGATGGATGGGCGGGGATCGTGTCTCAGGGGTAATAACATTGTCAGAGGATGGATGGATGGGTGGGGATCGTGTCTCAGGGGTAGTAACATTGTCAGGATGGATGGGTGGGGATCGTGTCTCAGGGGTAATAACATTGTCAGAGGATGGATGGATGAGGATTGTGTCTCAGGGGTAATAACATTGTCAGAGGATAGATGGGTGGGGATCGTGTCTCAGGGGTAATAACATTGTCAGGATGGATGGGTGGGGATTGTGTCTCAGGGGTAATAACATTGTCAGGATGGATGGGTGGGGATTGTGTCTCAGGGGTAATAACATTGTCAGAGGATGGATGGGTGGGGATCGTGTCTCAGGGGTAATAACATTGTCAGAGGATGGATGGGTGGGGATCGTGTCTCAGGGGTAATAACATTGTCAAAGGATGGATGGGTGGGGATCGTGTCTCAGGGGTAATAACATTGTCAGAGGATGGATGGGTGGGGATCGTGTCTCAGGGGTAATAACATTGTCAGGATGGATGGGTGGGGATCGTGTCTCAGGGGTAATAACATTGTCAGGATGGATGGGTTCGGGATCGTGTCTCAGGGGTAATAACATAGTCAGAGGATGGATGGGTGGGGATCGTGTCTCAGGGGTAATAACATTGTCAGAGGATGGATGGGTGGGGACCGTGTCTCAGGGGTAATAACATTGTCAGGATGGATGGGTGGGGATCGTGTCTCAGGGGTAATAACACTATCAGGATGGATGGGTGGGGATCGTGTCTCAGGGGTAATAACATTGTCAGGATGGATGGGTGGGGATCGTGTCTCAGGGGTAATAACATTGTCAGGATGGATGGGTGGGGATCGTGTCTCAGGGGTAATAACACTATCAGGATGGATGGGTGGGGATTGTGTCTCAGGGGTAATAACATTGTCAGGATGGATGGGTGGGGATCGTGTCTCAGGGGTTATAACATTGTCAGGATGGATGGGTGGGGATCGTGTCTCAGGGGTAATAACATTGTCAGGATGGATGGGTGGGGATCGTGTCTCAGGGGTAATAACATTGTCAGGATGGATGGGTGGGGATCGTGTCTCAGGGGTAATAACATTGTCAGGATGGATGGGTGGGGATCGTGTCTCAGGGGTTATAACATTGTCAGGATGGATGGGTGGGGATTGTGTCTCAGGGGTAGTAACATTGTCAGGATGGATGGATGGGAATCGTGTCTCAGGGGTAATAACATTGTCAGAGGATGGATGGGTGGGGATCGTGTCTCAGGGGTAATAACATTGTCAGGATGGATGGGTGGGGATCGTGTCTCAGGGGTAATAACATTGTCAGGATGGATGGGTGGGGATCGTGTCTCAGGGGTAATAACATTGTCAGGATGGATGGGTGGGGATCGTGTCTCAGGGGTAATAACATTGTCAGGATGGATGGGTGGGGATTGTGTCTCAGGGGTAATAACATTGTCAGGATGGATGGATGGGAATCGTGTCTCAGTGATGACAAGCATGCTGGGTATTGCTAAATCAATACATGTCCCCTACAAACTTGATCTGTAGTTCATACTGAAGTAACATACCAACTTTCACTATCTAACTTTGAAGCATGGCTGAGAAAATTGTGGAAAACTGAGTCTACAGAAACTGAGTGGACGGATGGACGGACGGACGGGCGGAAGGAAGGAAGGGGAGGAGTCCCTCAGGTTTCACTGATAGGGGACAAATAACATTGTCAGAGGATAGAGGGATGGGAATTGTCTCTTAGGGGAATGACTTTGATCAATATCCATTTAATAACTATTCATACATGGGACTAAATCCCACAAGGTATGATTGAAGCAGTTTCACTTGTGTTACACAGCTAATGCAGGCCAGTAAATCTGTGAGGAACTGATTGGTTTTACCGACTTAGATTTTGACTGAAGGTCCTGTATTGTTCTACCTCTGTGATGAATTGTAAAGTTCAGTAACACACAAACATTTGTAATTCTTCAGAGTGCCATTACATGTACCCGTTGGTAATAAAATAGGATAATTTTCAAACATTGTTTGATTTAATGACTCACAGTGACAAAGCACGACTGGACTCGTACATAAAGTTATTGTGATGTTTCTGTGATAGACGGCTGTTGTAAGCCACGCCTATCTTACCTGTAACAGCCAGCCAATGGGACGACAGCGTCCTATGTACACAAATATTGATTAGTGCTATCAGTCAGCTGCTTTCCTATCCAACACCTTGTTAAAGTTCAACAAATTCATTTCCCAGTAGAAACGTGAAGTATATTGAATTGGCTATGTCAACACTAGATAGTCAAATATTGGCCGAGTCAATATTTACACAGGAGCGGAACACTGAGACCCGATAACAACACATAACATACTTATCGACCCATTACCTGGGTTTGTGGCAAAAACACCTCAGGTCTATGAATAACTCCGGTTTTCAGTGCTCTCGTACACACAGCATTGGAAAAGAACAATTTCGGCATCTTTTGTAGCAGATTGATTCAAACAAACCCCAGAGTTCTTTAAAAGAACTAAATCAATAAAAATTTGAAATTTGATAATTATTGTTCAAAGACTAAAGTGGAGATGAATAAGTTGAATGTTGTATTTTATAAGAAAAAATCGTAAAGACGCCGTGCCATCAGTGTACACACACTTGGTGACACTTATCGGTGAGGCTTTTCTCCTCTTAAATCGTTGACTAAGTATGCTGGACAAATATAAATGCCATTATGTTCGAGACTACAAACATTTGGTTTCTTAAATATGGTAAATAATCAAGAAAAGGATGAGAAAAGTGAAAATAAACATTGGAGACCCCTCTGGATACCTGGAACAAACCTAATCAAAGGAGCTAAAAACTGGAATTATGCATAGTATATAGATTGAAGAGGTATCTGTGCAAATATTTAAATAGAAATGTTGGAGTATTTTACAAGCATACAAATCCCTGGAGGTCTAGCTGCAGTATTTTACAACATTACACTACTCAGCTTTTCCTATTAGGTTCTGATCTGGCTCTATTTCAAGTACAGATTCCATAAGTACTTTCATTAAACTCTTACAGTAGAATGCAAAGTCAAATTAACTAGCTTCCATAAATGATCTTTAGCTTCATACACCTTTGGGTGGGGTAAAAAAAAAAGCCACACAACTTCCATATTGATTTCTCAAGCATTTACAGCCTGATGACTTTTATCATGTATATTCTGTGAATTTTCATTGTATCACTTGTCCTCCATGTGTTACATGTATTAGTCCAAGGTACACATACACTGGCTGATTAAACAAGAGGCCTAAAGGGCCTTGATTAAACAAGAGGCACAAAGGGCAATTGATGACTCAGTCTGTAATTTTACCAACTTAATGTAGAATCAGACATTTACAGCACTTCCACCGCCCATTTCCCTGTTCATAATCTTACCAACTTATACTACTCGATTCACTAAATTCCACAACTGTGGAAAAAAATTAAACTGATCAAAATATTAAGGAACTCCTCATGTATTGATCAATTTTTCAGAAAACACCATGACTACCAGTTTTAATTCAGGAAGTGAACTTTTGAGAAATTAGCGCTTTTATTCATACAATCAATGTTTTCTCCAAAAGTAGTTAGACAAAATAGAATTCTTTATGAAAGATACATTATCAAGTTAAAAACTGATCTGAGATAACAGCAATCCCAAAGCTTTACCCAAAACTACATCCTCAACTTGAAATTTCAACACTGCCAGAAAGATTTAAATGAACAAGGGCAGCTCATTAAATTTGCAAACAGCAATTTGCAAAAACCTGAAATACGATGCTTTGGAGTCTGAGAATGAAGTAATTTTCTAATCTACCAAGTAGTTGTACGTTCTGCGGGTAAGAGTACTCGGAGAGCAATAAATACGATGAGGTGTTTAGCACCTTTACAAAGCAAGCATTGGTTTCTAATGCAATTTACACGAATTCTATCCCATAGACCAAAACAAATTATTAGACTCTATTTCTGTTGATGGTGAAAATGTTTCTTCTGACATAAGAAATTTCCTGGCCTACTGTTGCTTCATTCTGAGGTTTGATATATTACGTTACACACTATCTGTAAACCCTGGGGAACGATCGTGATCTAACATTGATCATTATAGCAGTATTTCTATGGCAGTGTTTCATTTGATTATTTTTCTATTTAAGAAGGGAAAAAATTCACTAAATAGTTAAAAATGTTTTTAATTGCATTATAGGAATGTCAATCAGTTGGATGGAAAATAAACCAGGATGTTTATTCTGGGTAAATCTGGGTCGTACAGTACCAACACAAATCTAACGGAGATGTGAAAGGCTTGATGGGGCTAATGTTCGGGATGTGGGGATGAAGGAGGGTTGTTAGTCAGAATTATAGACAATTAAGAAGAGATGTTTCCTTGATCCCTTTCAGTAAATTAGTAAAAGCTTGCTAATACAATTCAACACGACTCGACTGGGTGGATTAGTGACAACTGTCCTGTAAAAGCTTGCGGACACAACTGGGTGGATCAGTAACAATTTAAGGGTCCTGTAAAAGCTTAATAACAAAACTCAGTGGATCTGTGACAAGGGTCCTGTAAAAGCTTGTTGATACAACTCGGTGGATCTGTGACAAGGGTCCTGTAAAAGCTTGTTGATACAACTCGGTGGATCAGTGACAAGGGTCCTGTAAAAGCTTGTTGATACAACTCAGTGGATCTGTGACAATTTAAGGTCCTGTAAAAGCTTGTTGATACAACTCAGTGGATCTGTGACAACTGTCCTGTAAAAGCTTGCTGATACAACTCGGTGGATTAGTGACAATTTAAGGTCCTGTAAAAGCTTGTTGATACAACTCACAACTCGGTGGATTAGTGACAATTTAAGGGTCCTGTAAAAGCTTGTTGATACAACTCGGTGGATCTGTGACAAGGGTCCTGTAAAAGCTTGTTGATACAACTCAGTGGATCTGTGACAACTGTCCTGTAAAAGCTTGCTGATACAACTCGGTGGATCAGTGACAATTTAAGGGTCCTGTAAAAGCTTGTTGATACAACTCGGTGGATCTGTGACAAGGGTCCTGTAAAAGCTTGTTGATACAACTCGGTGGATCTGTGACAAGGGTCCTGTAAAAGCTTGCTGATACAACTCGGTGGATCAGTGACAATTTAAGGGTCCTGTAAAAGCTTAATAACAAAACTCGGTGGATCAGTGACAAGGGTCCTGTAAAAGCTTAATAACAAAACTCGGTGGATCAGTGACAATTTAAGGGTCCTGTAAAAGCTTGCGGACACAACTCGGTGGATCAGTAACAATTTAAGGGTCCTGTAAAAGCTTGCTGACACAACTCAGTGGATCAGTAACAATTTAAGGGTCCTGTAAAAGCTTGCGGACACAACTCGGTGGATCTGTGACAAGGGTTCTGTAAAAGCTTGCTGATACAACTCGGTGGATCAGTGACAAGGGTCCTGTAAAAGCTTGCTGATACAACTCGGTGGATCAGTAACAATTTAAGGGTCCTGTAGAAGCTTGCTGATACAACTCGGTGGATTAGTGACAATTTAAGGTCCTGTAAAAGCTTGCTGATACAACTCGGTGGATCTGTGACAATTTAAGGGTCCTGTAAAAGCTTGCTGATACAACTCAGTGGATCAGTGACAATTTAAGGGTCCTGTAAAAGCTTAATAACAAAACTCGGTGGATCAGTGACAAAGGTCCTGTAAAAGCTTGCTGATACAACTCAGTGGATCAGTGACAAAGGTCCTGTAAAAGCTTGCTGATACAACTCAGTGGATCAGTGACAATTTAAGGGTCCTGTAAAAGCTTAATAACAAAACTCGGTGGATCTGTTACAAGGGTCCTGTAAAAGCTTGCTGATACAACTGATGGAAATTAGTATTTTTTTTTTCATGTAAAATTTTAATGCTGATTTTTACTGTCAATGTTATTATTAAAATGTCATATTTCTGTGAGAAACCACCCATCAAAAAGAACACCTGAGTTTGAAGATGACCTAATAGAAAGATTATGTCTACTAAGTGACTGACTAAACTTGATTTAGAAACCAAATACAACTGCCGACCAAGTTATAATCATGTCATAGGATCTACGACATTCACATGAAAAATAGACACCTAGTTTTTAGGGAACGACTCTCTAGGTAAAAAAATACCTTAAAATGTTAAGTTTTCACAGTCAAAATCGTAATTAAAGCGACAATCATGATTGTTTTCATTAAACTAATTATTATCGTAATGATGATAAATACCTACCAATTTTCAACAAACAAAAATCCCAATTCTGGCCTAATACTCAAGGTAAAAGAAACTTTCCTTACACAATATATAAAATCAAAACTGGCAATGTTTTTGTGACTTAACACCATATATCCTATGAGTTTAAGGGCTTTGCGAAGATCGATCTATGATTGCAAGTTTGATGGTAACACTAATAACACCAAAATCGGCAACTCTGCAACTTAACTGTATTTGTCCTCCTTCTAGGGTAAAAGTTTAGTACTAAAGTGTGGCGACAGTTGATCTGTGAACCACTCTTATCTATCTTAAAATTGATGATTCTGCAATAATGAAGATGGGGTTTTATTTATGGACAGAGGCTCGCTGGTGGACTTTTACAGTACGAGTAAGACGGTTGTTTTTTTGTAATGACGGAACTTGCTGTATATCAATGCTGTGTCTTCCTATCTAACTTAATCTAAATTTAACAGCAGTTAATTTTATTATGGAAACACAACGATTTTATCATCGATCCATTGACATGTCCTAGGTATAGAAACCAAGATATTAGTCGCTTAAAATTAAATAAATGACAATCTATCACATGTAAACTTTCAAACATAACGGGAACTAAAAGTACCTAATCACAACGAAAACAAGTGTAAGTTTGGAAACAACATGTTAGAATCTGTCCAAACCAAGCCAACACCGAGATTAAAGGGTTTGTGAGAGTTTTGTTTCGAGATTGTGGGATTAGTATGCTCTACAGGAAGACAAATATCCGTCAATTTCTCCCCACCAGGATATCAGGACAACACAACGGAACTTACAGCTTTTTTTTTTTAAATTCACCTACCCTTTGCCCCGGAGTGCTTTTATCCCTATGAATTAAGCTTGATAAAGCAAAATATCTGATAGGTACCAATCCGAAGACAACATGCTGTTTTCTCATTAATAACCTTTTTATCTGCATATTCTCAAATCTTATCCATACACAGTAATTTTGAAATCTAATATTCTGAACTATTTCTCACATTTCCAGCACTCTACCACAGCTCCTCTTAAGTTTGATGTTGTAATTACATATATGAAGATTTATCATAATTCACCCACCCCCCCTGATGTTTTCAATTACTAAAACCTAATTTTAAAAAATCTGAAAAACAAAAATAAGATATGCTTAACAACCAGGTACATTTATGTAAAAATATCTTATGGGTATTGACAATATGTCTCAACACGAATTGTGATGACAAATTGTCAATAAAGTTTTCGTCCAATTGAATCTCTGGTGTTTTTCTATAGCCTAAGCAACTGGAAAGTGCACAGATACGATTGATGGTAATTCGGTCCTAAATTTTCATTTTCCAATGTAATCTGTCTATTTATGAACTTATTGTGGGGGATTTGTATCAAATAATCTATCCTGATCCAATAAATTCTATACCACTACAAACCCCCTCAATGTCATAATCCTGCAGTTTGTCAGCATACCTACAAATTTCATCTAATCTATTTTTTTCCAAACTGTTTAAAACAAAATTAAATAAATTCTTAATGTTATATTCATTTTTGAACAAGACAGTTCGGTTGGAGATTTGAAAAAGAAACACATATAAAAATAATTTTAAAAAACATTTCTGTAAAGTTGACTATGCTGTTAAATTTATATTTCTCTCTATGTCTAACAATCTATCATTCCAAAATCGTCAATCAGCCCTCTTATGTTAAACAATGGTGTCCCCTTGGCCAGGCGCTGAAGGGGGGCAGAGCAATCCTTTTTCGCCTGGAAATTCGTTGTAGGCTTTCTAGGGTCAGTGAAACCCGACAAGTCACAATTGGAAACTAATCTTGGGTATAGCTCTACATGATTTATATTGGATACTGGTACCAAATACAGGTGAACAGGCTAGTGTAAACAGTACTTCACTCACACATACCAAGATGCTCCCCTGCTGCCAAGCGAGCTCAGAGTTTATGTACACAGGCTGGGAAAAATAGCTTACAAAATGGGATAGATTGTATACATTGTGACAAAGTCCTGTGCCTTATCTACTAGAAAATCTCTGTTAAACAGACTTTAGGTAAACTATATCTGTCTGTGCCCCTACATCCGGAGTACATCACCATCTTTAATCCTCTCAAGTCACCCTTCACAGGCATTACTACTGCCTATCTATTGACATATACATGCACCTATCCCTAGCTCCTGTAAGTGTGTGCATTAATATAATATCTGGGGAAACTAATTTACACTTATCTGTTAACAATGAGAATTAATCAAGTACACATGTATATTGTACAAATGCATTAGGTTTGATTGTGGGGAAATTACATGTTCATTAACATCATCTGTTTCCCTATATATTGGTCTCCTGTATATAATGACCACCAGTTTATGAGGACCTAACCTGTGTCTACTGTTCAGAGTTATTTCTGAGGAATCTCAGATCATGCATCATCCTATACGACCTTCAATGAGGTAGCCACTTTCTACTACAAGGAGATTTGTTTGTTTTTGTTTCTTTTGTTTAACGTCCTATTAACAACCAGGTCATTGTTAAGGATGTGCCAGATTTTGGAGGTGGAGGAAAGCTGGGGTGCCCGGAGAAAAACCACCGACCTACGGCCAGTACAAGGCAACTGCCCCACGTGGGTTTCAAACTCACAACCCAGAGGTGGAGGGCTAGTGGGAAAGTGTAAGGAAACCTTTACCACTTGGCAATAGCATAGGAAACCCTGCCTCAAAATAACCATGGCTGTGCTTGTAGCTATATAGCTTTAAACTTTATAAATAAACCTGTAGATGACAACCACCTGGTGTATAAGTAAACCTGTAGATAACAACCACCTGGTGTATAAGTAAACCTGTATATAACAACCACCTAGTTTATAAATAAACCTGTAGATAACAACCACCTAGTTTATAAATAAACCTGTAGATAACAACCACCTAGTTTATAAATAAACCTGTACATAACAACCACCTAGTTTATGAATAATAAACCTGTAGATAACAACCACCTGTCAATATCATGACAAACCACACCATAACTTATCTTACACAGGCAAAGAGAGATAACTCTCACAACTATTTCACTTAAAAATCCTCAGAATGCCCAACAGATACTAATTTATGTTGAAACAATACATGCTAGTATGATGGGTTGCATAACGTACAAATGGTTGAACATTTACACCTGTTGACATATTCTTCTTTATAATCCGACTTACATTTGAAAAACAGTTCAATGAAATCCCAAAGTCAAATTTTCACAAATTTTAATTCCAGTACAAATTTATTTTTTCATAAATATATCTTTTTAATAAAGTTCTCTTGAGTTTATTAATCTAACAAAGAGAAATTTGTGGAACTGTGTCCACCAAGCAGAATTTTCGACCCATTTCCTGGTATGACATAGATCAATGTTATCACATCTGTGTTTGTACTGGCCCTATCAGCAGTGTCAACATCTATACAAGCAACATTATTACAAAGTAAATAGGCAGCATACCAAAAATATCCCAGTTATTTGTACACGTCCAGCACCCAGAACTTGTGATCAGGCCAGGCTGTCAAATACTACTACTTACAGATAGGGAAGATCACACCCTTGACCAGTGCACACCCTGGTACCCCATACTTCATTGGGGGAATTTCAGGGAGCAGAATAAGATAAGTATAATAAAGTGTCAGCATCTACCTTTATGTCTACAGAACGATTGATGTTTCCCTAAGTATTAGGCCTACTGTGTGTTGTTCAGTGAGGTAGTCACCAGCTACTACAATAAGACTCCACTCCAATATGATGCTTGCTGTTCACAGGGCAAACCAACCAACCTGATACTAGTGATACATACACGTAGCATCTCTCACAGAGTGACAGATACCTGGGTATATAGACATACCTAAAACAGCAGGTGTAGTGATATACAGTCTTATCCTGTACCTGCTAGTATCATCATCCGGTCAAAGTTTCACAACAACCAGGTAACTGACAACTTGAGTTTCTATATCTACAAACATCATACGCCCAATTCAAATGTCTTGGGCAAGGACAAATATCACATGTCAAAATACCAAGATCAAATATTAGGTCCATCTGTACTTCAAATTATTTTAATCGTTTTCATTATGAACTACAGATGATTTAACAGACACATATTTGTATCGATCATAAGTAAATTCACATCATAAACAAATCCTAATCTGAACTAAATGACCAACTAAAGAACATCTCAATTCTCTACCAAGAGTTGTCCCTCCTTTCCCAATCATTTCTCAAAACCTTCAGCAAAACTGAAATTGTATCTATCAACAATGTAGATTTGTATGCAATACATTCAATGTCAAAACGTTTTTTTCGCACACAAATTATTTATTTCTTGAAGTTGTTTCTGACACAAATTACTGTATTACTATATTTATATCAAAAAACAATAATGATATTCAAGGAAGATATTCCTATCAAAGGGACATGCCAAAGTCTAGCCTGTAAATTTCCACTTTACTGAGTCAAAGTCTATCAGGCCACACATGATGTAGCTGTTCTAGAGTCTCGGGACAAGGGCGCTGAGTCATACTACACCGAAGATCACTTGACTGGCCCCAAATGACCTTAGCGGACAAGGACTTATCAAACAACTAGTACAATAATGGTTTGTCTCTTTGTTATCACATTGTATTACACTGTGTCACAACACTTAGTCTAGAAGGTGTCTCATGTGTTAAAGCAACATGTTCTACATATTTCAAATGGAGACATTTTTACAAGTTGCCAACTTCATCGCTGTAAGTAAATCTCATCATGTCCAAATGAGAGCAAAGCTTTCAAACATTTTATAGGACAAATTCTTAAAATACATCAAAAGTTAAACAAATATATAAACATAAATATATATAATATAAATATATCATATATAAACCACTGTATATATTTTCAAAATCTGGTGGAAAGATTTTTCTAACGTTTAAAGTGAAAAATTATGAAATTAGGATAGCAAAAATATTCAAAATCTTACTGGGACACCACCATGTTTCAACTTTACATTACTGAAGTATATTATGAAAAACTAGAAATATGTTTGTGAGACATGTAATCCTCCAAAAGTCAAAACTCTGTAAAACTTTAAACTGAACTTGTGATGGACAGATAGATGAACGGTAACACTTCATACCCGTAAACACTTTTTGGTAGAGGCATAAAAAACAAGAGGTCCAAGAGGGATCTTGGCACCCACCATCAAATGATCCATATCAGTCAAATGAAAAACTGATCTTCTCTCTTCTTTTCCCTTCTTTCACTCTCCTTTTAAAACATTTAATGAATTTATATAACACAATATAGCAGGAGCAACCTGCAATTGTCAAAATCCAAGATGGCCACCTGTCAGCCATATTAATTTCTGATTGGTCCAAAATTGCAATATGCACAACTAGGGACCAAGGGAAACCTACATATGAAATTCGAGAAATATCCCTTCAGTATGTTCTGAGAAATAGTGATAACAAGAAGTGTTTACGGAGGGCCAGACAGCCGGACAGGCGATGGACCATGGACACAGGGTGATTCGAATAGCCCACCATCTATCTAATGATGGTGGGCTAAAAAGTTTACATGTAGTAAAAAATCTGGGGTCATTTTTATTTTATAACACTCCAGTACTGAGTAAATGAGGTGTTGACAAATAATTCTGCTACAACTCTAAACTTGTGTTTTTTCACTTTTCTTGCTGTAATGCAATATTTAGTCTTGACTGTGTTTTATTATTTTTCTCATATACTTACACATAAACAAATCCAATCAGAATAAACATTGAATACATTTGTTCACCAAAGACTAACAAGAGACCCAATGGGCATGCATCACTATAAGACTCTATCATATGTGGTCATGTAGGATAGGAATATTCCACCCGAGGGGTCACAAAATGTGGTAAAACCCGAGGCTCTGCCTTGGGTTTTACCACATTTTGTGGGAGCCTTGGGTTTTACCACATTTTGTGACCCCTCGGGTGGAATATCCCTATCCTACATGACCACATATGATTGAGTATTTTTCTCTCATTCCCCAACCTAAAATATGCAAAAATAGGCACTATCTGTCGATAGCTTTCTCAGATAGACGCCATTTTTTCTCAATCCAAACTTTTTTTCTACTGCATATAATAAAAAAAGAACAGCGCCAATCGATTTTCCATACCCCATAAAACGAAGGAAAACCTTCATTTCCACAGTCTAACGTTGTTTCAGCAGCCCTATCATTGCAAGCAAAGCCAAATCACTTGATGTCGGCCAAGCTAGTGTGCCCTTTCGCGTGAAAATATAGTTCCATGTTTTATTAATAAAAAACAATAAAAGAACGTGTTTTTTTACATAATTTATATCATAAATAAAAAAAATTATTATCTGATTACATATCTTAATTCAATGTATTGTTGAAATGTTTATAGATAGATCTACTTTCGGTTCAGCGACCTTCTTTTGTATCATTGCGCGCGCGTGGCTATCCTACACCGGAAGCGAGGTAATACACACACAGCAAGCATGGGTGTATTTACCTGGACAGACCAGTATGATACCGGTAGGGATGAGAGAATAACCTGTTATTCACTCCGACACTTTGCCTTTCAGTTATAACCAGTTTCTCTGCTTTCAAAAATATGAAGCTTATGACCTTGAATAAGGGTCAAGCATATCCTAAGCACCTATCAGCCATGCATGTACATGTATTCTATGTACATGTTGTTCCAAGAACATGACAGTCAAAATCTTAATTCTAATTCTTTTAGCTAATGCGAAGAAGATGTTGGAACAAATTTCATCCCAATGACCTTGAACATTGCTCAAGGTCATTTTTTTCACAAATTGACTCTATACCAGGAGCTGTCCAGTCATTGATCTAGATACCAGGCCTTTTAGTTAAACAGAAGAAGTCATTAGAGTGTTTTAACAATGTTGACCCCTGTGACCTTGAATGTAGGCCAAGGTCATTTCGTTTTGCAAACTTTGTCAAGCTCTATCAAAGGAATCTGCTAGCCAAATATCATGATTCTAGGCCTTTTGGTTTTTGAGAAGAATTCATGGAAAGGAAATGATGGATGACAGGCAAGGTAAGGTGAAATCCCTCAAGTTATTATATGACATCAGGGAAACAAGGGATCCCTTTAATAACAATTATATGACATCGGAGGAAACAAGGGATCCCTTTAACAACAATGATATGACATCAGGGAAACAAGGTCCCCCTTTAATAACAATTATATGACATCAGAGGATACAAGGTCCCCCTTTAATAACAATTATATGACATCAGGGAAACAAGGGATCCCTTTAACAACAATGATATGACATCAGTGAAACAAGGGATCCCTTTAATAACAATTATATGACATCAGAGGAAACAAGGGATCCCTTTAACAACAATTATATGACATCGGAGGAAACAAGGGATCCCTTTAATAACAATGATATGACATCGGAGGAAACAAGGGATCCCTTTAACAACAATTATATGACATCGGGGAAACAAGGTCCCCCTTTAATAACAATTATATGACATCAGGGAAACAAGGGATCCCTTTAATAACAATTATATGACATCAGGGAAACAAGGGATCCCTTTAACAACAATTATATGACATCAGGGAAACAAGGGATCCCTTTAATAACAATGATATGACATCAGGGAAACAAGGTCCCCCTTTAATAACAATTATATGACATCAGAGGAAACAAGGGATACCTTTAACAACAATTATATGACATCAGGGAAGTCATAGCATATGTCGGCTGTCTTTTCCTTCGCTTTCCCTAACAACCACAGGATCACCCTGTTAAGTATATGTGAGAAACTTATATACTCACCACTCTCTTCATGGCCTCTTTTTCATTCTCATGGGTATCTACTGGCTGAGTGGGGCCTACAAATGTCTTCTGCTCCTCATCATATTGGAAGTTGAGGTTTTCTAAACTGGATAGGAAGTGACCAAACTGGCGTATACAGCCCACTCGAAGGAAACACTGGGGAATTTAAAAAAAAAACTGATGTACCGGGAGGTATGATGTAAAATAAATATCTGATTTTATTTTCTTTTTTTTTTATATTTGATGCTTGGGTAATATATACCTTGATGATTGATGTCCTGCACATCATGCATCATAACTTTCTCACATTAATCTAAATTATTTATTCAATATTTTAATCAATTCATTTTGTACATGTACATTTATTAATTATTTATCAATTAATTCTTATTCTACCATGTTTGCTATGCAACGCCAGTTTTGATTGGTTTAAAACCATGTATTATTTTCCAATAATACACGCTCGTGCCAATAATACACGCTCGTGAGTCACGGCCGTTACAATTTTATATATCTAAAATTCACCCGTTTCATAAAAGGTTACTATAGCCGAGTGGGCTAATGGGTTAGTCTTTCAATAAATTTTTATCACGACGCGAGTTCGAATCCTACGGAGGCCCCCCTTTTTTTCCTTTTCCTTTTTTCTTTTTATTCTTTTTTTTTTAATTTTCAAAATCAATGCCATATGATAGATGCTTTTGATCGTAGTACTGTATTGCCTGTATATTTCATCAACAAATAATGCAATACTCAAGAAATAAATTACAAGGTTTTCTCGGGGTTTCTTTGCTGTTTTTCTATTAGAAAGAGGTCGATCTCAGAACTAAACAGTACATGGTAGAATAGAAATAATCAACTTTGACTCGTGTATTGTTGCAGGATATACAACTCGGACTCGGATATTTTGCAATTTTAATTAATAACTCAGGCCTGCGGCCTTCGTTATTAATTTAATTGCAAAATATCCTCGTCCTCGTTGTATATCCTGCAACAATACACGAATCATCGTTAATTATTTCTTAATTTTACTCTAATATGATACAATCATTCCTCCACCTTTCCGTTGATGATGACTCATCTCGTTCATTATTTTATTTACCGACATCAAATTCCTTATCCTTGTTTACTTGCTTCATTTTTTTTATTTTAAAAGTAGTCAATTGCAACTTTTGACCTTTAACCTTGACTGATGACCACCAAAATCTTATCAGATTACTATTATACATGGTAAAAAGGCACTTTCATGTTATGATACCAATGTATAAAGGGGCACATCAGTTCTTTCCTTTTCTTTATATTTGGATAAATAAAATCCTACCTCCTGCATTTCGGAGATGTGTCCTTTACGTTTAATATTTAGCTTGAGACTAGAATGAGCTTCAGCCAAGGGAGGGAACTGGGAGAGGTTTATGTCCTCACGTAGTGGGAATATTTGCTGCCAATCATGGTTACGGACAGAACAAAGAACTGTTTTCACCTCTTCCATCCAACACTGGTCTGTGAATGAAAAAAATGAGCTTATCATTATAAACTTCGTAGTTTTACTCTCTGTTTTAAGATAATAAAGTTCAATAATGAAGGAGGTGAGATACCAGGTATATATTTTCTCTATTTTCATTTCAATCAGGAGAACCACACGACAGCTAAATGTAAACTTTATTTCAAGTTTATTTTACAGCAATTTGTAAACAAGTTATACCAACTTATATCAATCACTCTTGTTGGCCCGGATGGAACCATATAACGGGTCTTACTGTGAGAGGGATCCAGAGAACCTGGAGAAAACCCACATGATGGGGCAGGTGACCCCATACCTTTTCACGTCTGATTGGGGAATTGAACCCAGGCCATCTAGGTAACAGATGCATGTTATAAAGATACTTGTACTTTTCGAACCTGCCTTTATGTTTCAGTTTTGCTTTGTTTTCCAGAAATCAAACATTCGGGACCTGAGAACAGATCAATTAATTACTACATGAGGAGAGGAATTACCGTGATCTGCCAAAACAGTCTCCACTGGTAGGATGTTACATAGGACGGAAAGGCGATGCCACAGGGACTGTGAGCTCTGTAATATACCAAAGTTATATAGAAACACAGGGACTGTGAGCTCTGTAATATACCAAAGTTATATAGTAACACAGGGACTGTGAGCTCTGTAATATACCAAAGTTACACAGTAACACAGGGACTGTAAGCTCTGTAATATACCAAAGTTATATAGTAACACAGGGACTGTGAGCTCTGTAATATACCAAAGTTATATAGTAACACAGGGACTGTGAGCTCTGTAATATACCAAAGTTATATAGAAACACAGGGACTGTGAGCTCTGTAATATACCAAAGTTATATAGTAACACAGGGACTGTGAGCTCTGTAATATACCAAAGTTACACAGTAACACAGGGACTGTGAGCTCTGTAATATACCAAAGTTATATAGTAACACAGGGACTGTGAGCTCTGTAATATACCAAAGTTATATAGTAACACAGGGACTGTGAGCTCTGTAATATACCAAAGTTATATAGAAACACAGGGACTGTGAGCTCTGTAATATACCAAAGTTATATAGAAACACAGGGACTGTGAGCTCTGTAATATACCAAAGTTATATAGAAACACAGGGACTGTGAGCTCTGTAATATACCAAAGTAAAAACATTACACAGGGACTGTGAGCTCTGTAATATACCAAAGTTACACAGTAACACAGGGACTGTGAGCTCTGTAATATACCAAAGTTATATAGAAACACAGGGACTGTGAGCTCTGTAATATACCAAAGTTACATAGTAACACAGGGACTGTGAGCTCTGTAATATACAAAAGTTATATAGAAACACAGGGACTGTGAGCTCTGTAATATACCAAAGTTACACAGTAACACAGGGACTGTGAGCTCTGTAATATACCAAAGTTACATAGTAACACAGGGACTGTGAGCTCTCTAATATACCAAAGTTATATAGTAACACAGGGACTGTGAGCTCTGTAATATACCAAAGTTACACAGTAACACAGGGACTGTGAGCTCTGTAATATACCAAAGTTACACAGTAACACAGGGACTGTGAGCTCTGTAATATACCAAAGTAAAAACATTACACAGGGACTGTGAGCTCTGTAATATACCAAAGTTACACAGTAACACAGTGACTGTGAGCTCTGTAATATACCAAAGTAAAAACATTACACAGGGACTGTGAGCTCTGTAATATACCAAAGTAAAAACATTACACAGGGACTGTGAGCTCTGTAATATACCAAAGTAAAAACATTACACAGGGACTGTGAGCTCTGTAATATACCAAAGTTACACAGTAACACAGGGACTGTGAGCTCTGTAATATACCAAAGTTACATAGTAACACAGGGACTGTGAGCTCTGTAATATACCAAAGTTACATAGTAACACAGGGACTGTGAGCTCTGTAATATACCAAAGTTACATAGTAACACAGGGACTGTGAGCTCTGTAATATACCAAAGTAAAAACATTACACAGTAACACAGGGACTGTGAGCTCTGTAATATACCAAAGTTACATAGTAACACAGAGACTGTGAGCTCTGTAATATACCAAAGTTACATAGTAACACAGGGACTGTGAGCTCTGTAATATACCAAAGTTATATAGTAACACAGGGACTGTGAGCTCTGTAATATACCAAAGTTACATAGTAACACAGGGACTGTGAGCTCTGTAATATACCAAAGTTATATAGAAACACAGGGACTGTGAGCTCTGTAATATACCAAAGTTACACAGTAACACAGGGACTGTGAGCTCTGTAATATACCAAAGTTACATAGTAACACAGACATAATCAATAGTTATATGATACGTGGAGACTACTGGAGGCTGAGACAGCGACTCATAGGTCACTAATTTATACCATGTTTTGATTACTATACAGGAGTACATACCATATTCAGACTTTTTGTTTCAAGAAGAACACTAAATTTTATCAGTGTAAAATTGTAAGATATGTAGGTAGGGACAAAATAATCTTGTTCTAAACGTTTCACTAAGTGAAACTGGGCTACAGATCATTGTCATTATGACAATGCTCTCACACCTCATAGAGTCAGTGCCCTGGAAACATGTAGTGGACATAATAGTCTGTAACACTTGTGTCACTTACCTGGACACAGGAGATAATGATCTCTTTGTCACACCTGTGTCACTTACCTGGACACAGGAAATAATGATCTCCCTGTCACACCTGTGTCACTTACCTGGACACAGGAGATAATGATCTCCCTGTCATACCTGTGTCACTTACCTGGACAAAGGAGATAATGATCTCCTTGTCACACCTGTGTCACTTACCTGGACACAGGAGATAATGACATCATCTTTGTCACACCTGTGTCACTTACCTGGACACAGGAGATAATGACATCACTGTTACACCTGTGTCACTCACCTGGGCACAGGTCATAATGACGCCACTGTTACACCTCATCCAGTCACACATAAGTTTGACAGTGGACAGCAGACCCTCGCTGTGAACCACATCTATTGTGTACTTCAGCTGTCGATGACTGGTATCAATCCTGCACAATAACAAAGGTTCTTAATTCATTGTGTCTGTCTGTGAATTTTGACCTATCTAATCTTACCAAATATGATGAAATAATTATAAGTCCCCTTATCAGTTAGCAAACTGAAGTATTGTTCAGTTTTGGAGAAAGGTCCTTGAGTAAAATAGGGACTCTTTATTCATATTTCTATGTAAACTGGGAAAATATTTTTATTCCTGCTTTAAAGTCAGAATAGTGTATTTATCTTTATTCTTAAAACAATATCATCTTAAAAGGACTAACATATAGCACATTAAGTACCCTGGTTGTTAATAGAACGTTAAACAAAAATAAACAAAAACCAAACCAATCCTTAAGGACAAAGGAAAAATACCCAAATCTTCTAACATTTTCAAGCAATATCAGAGTAGAATATTTGGACATGATACAAATGCTAGAGAAGAAGGTTATTTTATTGGACTCTTCATCAACTTCTGAATTAAAAGGACTGTTAAAAAACCATGAACAATACAAATCCTTACCTGTATGCAGAAATAGAGGTACTACTGTATAGGTACTACTGTACATAAACAATGAACATCCTTACCTGTCACCGGACCCAGAGGTACTACTGTTTATACACGATGAACATCCTTACTTGTCTCCGGACCCAGAGGTACTACTGTATATAAACGTCTCCGGACCCAGAGGTACCACTGTATATAAACAATGAACATCCTTACCTGTCTCCGGACCCAGAGGTACTACTGTATTTAAACGTCTCCGGACCCAGAGGTACCACTGTATATAAACGTCTCCGGACCCAGAGGTACTACTGTATATAATGTCTCCGACCCAGAGGTACTACTGTATATAAACAATGAAACATTCCTACCTGTCTCCGGAGACCCAGAGGTACTACTGTATATAAACAATGAACAGATCCTTACCTGTCGTCCGGACCAAGAGTGACTACTTATATACCTGTCTCTGGACCCAGAGGTACTACTGTATATAAAACGTCTCCGTACCCAGAGGTACTACTGTATATAAACATGAACATCCTTACCTGTCTCCGGACCCAGAAGTACTACTGTATATAAACGTCTCCGGACCCAGAGGTACTACTCTATATAAAGGTCTCCGGACCCAGAGGTACTACTGTATATAAACGTCTCCGGACCCAGAGGTACTACTGTATATAAACAATGAACATCCTTACCTGTCTCCGGACCCAGAGGTACTAGTGTACATAAACGTCTCCAGACCCAGAGGTACTACTGTATAGAAACGTCTCCGGACCCAGAGGTATTACTGTACATAAACAATGAACATCCTTACCTGTCACCGGACCCAGAGGTACTACTGTATATAAACGTCTCCGGACCCAGAGGTACTACTGTATATAAACGTCTCCGGACCCAGAGGTACTACTGTATATAAACCTCTCCAGACCCAGAGGTACTACTGTACATAAACAATGAACATCCTTACCTGTCTCCGGACCCAGAGGTACTACTGTATATAAACGTCTCCGGACCCAGAGGTACTACTGTATATAAATAATGAACATCCTTACCTGTCTCTGGACCCAGAGGTACTACTGTATATAAACGTCTCCGGACCCAGAGGTACTACTGTATATAAACGTCTCCGGACCCAGAGGTACTACTGTATATAAACAATGAACATCCTTACCTGTCTCCGGACCCAGAGGTACTACTGTACATAAACAATGAACATCCTTACCTGTCACCGGACCCAGAGGTACTACTGTATATAAACGTCTCCGGACCCAGAGGTACTACTGTATATAAACGTCTCCGGACCCAGAGGTACTACTGTATATAAACGTCTCCGGACCCAGAGGTACTACTGTATATAAACGTCTCTGGACCCAGAGGTACTACTGTATATAAACGTCTCCGGACCCAGAGGTACTGCTGTATATAAACGTCTCCAGACCCAGAGGTACTACTGTATATAAACAATGAATATCCTTACCTGTCTCCGGACCCAGAGGTACTACTGTATATAAACGTCTCCAGACCCAGAGGTACTACTGTACATAAACAAGGAACATCCTTACCTGTCTCCGGACCCAGAGGTACTACTGTATATAAACGTCTCCGGACCCAGAGGTACTACTGTATATAAACGTCTCCGAACCCAGACATACTACTGTATATAAACGTCTCCGGACCCAGAGGTACTACTGTATATAAACGTCTCTGGACCCAGAGGTACTACTGTATATAAACGTCTCCGGACCCAGAGGTACTACTGTATATAAACAATGAACATCCTTACCTGTCACCGGACCCAGAGGTACTACTGTATATAAACGTCTCCGGACCCAGAGGTACTACTGTATATAAACAATGAACATCCTTACCTGTCACCGGACCCAGAGGTACTACTGTATATAAACGTCTCCAGACCCAGAGGTACTACTGTATATAAACAATGAACATCCTTACCTGTCTCCAGACCCAGAGGTACCACTGTATATAAACAATGAACATCCTTACCTGTCTCCGGACCCAGAGGTACTACTGTATATAAACGTCTCCGGACCCAGAGGTACTACTGTATATAAACGTCTCCGGACCCAGAGGTACTACTGTATATAAACGTCTGCGGACCCAGAGGTACTACTGTATATAAACGTCTCCGGACCCAGAGGTACTACTGTATATAAACGTCTCCGGACCCAGAGGTACCACTGTATATAAACAATGAACATCCTTACCTGTCTCCGGACCCAGAGGTACTACTGTATATAAACGTCTCCGGACCCAGAGGTACTACTGTATATAAACGTCTCCGGACCCAGAGGTACTACTGTATATAAACAATGAACATCCTTACCTGTCTCCGGACCCAGAGGTACTACTGTATATAAACGTCTCCGGACCCAGAGGTACTACTGTATATAAACGTCTCCGGACCCAGAGGTACTACTGTATATAAACGTCTCCGGACCCAGATGTACTACTGTATATAAACGTCTCCGGACCCAGAGGTACTACTGTATATAAACAATGAACATCCTTACCTGTCTCCGGACCCAGAGGTACTACTGTAATCTTCTGTTTCTGTATCATTTTCAATGTCAGCCCCTGATTGTTCTGCCAATGAATTTTCGATCTTTTTATATAAATGAAAGCTATCAAAAAAACATGCAAATTGAACAGTCATGTCAAACTATAAATGCAAAACAAGAGTTACTCAACAGAACAATTAAGACTTGTTCCGTGCCATAGTAATCTAGATTCTTGCTTTAAAGTGCAGAAAATATGGAGATGTAACGAAAAGAAATGTTCAGTCAAGATATTGCTTAGAAACCATATATACATATCATCGTAACAAATCTTATCAAGTCCTAAAGAGATACATTCTAATTAATGTTTCGTGAACACTGGACAATAAATCATGAAAGAATTTAAGAGCAATCATGTTTTCAAAAACTGAAGGGTCAAAAAGCTGCCAAGGAAAACAAAACAACATGATCATAGAGCCAAACAAGTTCCAGAGATCAGGGGAAGTCTCTAGGGAGATCTCCAGACAAATTAAATTTACCATGGATGGACAGATGTCACTCCTTGCTGACATGTCTTCCTCCGTTAAATTCTCAATCCGTACTTCAGCTTCTACCATATCAAAAATATAACCTTAAACGCTTAAACTGGGCTTGAATTTTTTTTACGTCCGAACTGCACGTCGCAGAAAATAAAACTGAGGAAGATTGGAGTATTCAAGCGTCAAGTGTACATGGAATGTATTGGTCAGTGAGACGCTTGATTTTTTGGGCGAGTTCGAACTGAGTTAAGGGAGATAATATCCTAAAGTATTTAAGGTGGTAAGTAAAAACCGAATGAAATAAAATTAAGTTTACGCTGGATGGACAGATGTAAAACGTCAAGCCATAACACATTAGAGTAGTTTAAAACAAAGGAAGCTTGTAAAACTGAAAAAAAAAAAAATTGTGTTTGACCTGAAGCGTACTTGTCTATATCAAACCTTACCAGAGTCTGTAGGGGCTACGCTGGCCTCAGTATCTGTTTCTATCACAAAGTTTGCGAGTTTGTTGGTGATTTCTGCCACATGGAGAGCTTCTTTGCTGGATGCAAAACCTGGTTAAGTTAGAACAGTATAATATGATGTGATGGCTGACGTCAAAATGCATCGAGAACTAAAACTTGAATTGGATTGCAACCAGAATGTCTGTCAAATAAAAATTACTTATTGAAAGTTTTGCAGTTAAGTTGTAAAACTTTTTCTTGTTTGTGTATCTGAATCTTATCTGTTAATAGCCAATGTTGGTTTGAGGTGGGTCTCTTGTAACAGCCATTGACTACCTCACCAAACAACGTATGAGGTATGTCACATGTTAAATGTATTCACAGTAACCGAGTTAAAGTATCTTGCCAAAGGAAACAACCTCAAAAGTACACGGCAACCTAATATCAGCTTTCTGAGAAACACTAACTGCCTCAGGTAGAAATGAAATCAACCTTCAGATCTTCACTCAATGAGAACGTCAGCATTAATGTGATTCCCTACTATTAAAAGGTATGAACTTGATACTCAATTTGGTCACATGTGATGAACATGTGTAGAGGG
The DNA here is from genome assembly GCF_902652985.1 of Pecten maximus. NCBI lineage: Eukaryota > Metazoa > Mollusca > Bivalvia > Pectinida > Pectinidae > Pecten > Pecten maximus. The sequence continues at coordinate 38,892,612 of NC_047023.1, read as the reverse complement.
ACAAGAACCTACGACTATGGCTCAACCACCGATTTACTTTGGCTCTACAGGAAATCTACACGAGGGGGGAATTTATGCTAATTACGCGGATCACTGTTGATCGCGAAAATTTCCCCCACGTGTATTATTTTGATATCAATTTGAGTATACTCGAACTACAAACGAAGGTGGGTCGATCGCGAATATTACCCCCATGTGAAAATAACCACATTTACAGTATGCGTCACCATTTGGAGGCACAGCAGTAATTGGTTGCTGTTTATCCGCATACGTAATCACATTAGATGGAACAGACTATAGTAAATGCTTGATGATTGAACTCGACCATAAAAAGAAAATACAGTACGGGTACGGAACACTTATGTTATCTCCCCTTCGCCCATACTCCACTAATAAAACAACACACAATAGCCTTACCTGGGGGAACAGGTACTTCTTTCTTGCCTTGAATCACATCTTTACAGTTCTCAAATTCAGCCACATCACATTCGTATGACCTGCTATTCTGTGGGGACAACTTCACATTTTGTCGCAAGAAAGACACAGAGGATGAATAAAGTTCGGAAGAAAGATGAGCAAGTTTTTCATTCTCTGCCTGACTAATCCAAATGGCATTATTAGCCTCTGGCAAACTACCAGGGAAAACAGCCTGTTGATCATGAGAGTTTGTGTTTGTGGAGGACTTGCTTGCTTCTGCAAATCCTGGTTCCAACTCCTGGCTTTCCATCAGAGCATCAGACATATCCGAGTCAGATTCATTCGTAAAAAATCCTACAAATTCTTCTTCCTCTTCTTCAGAATCTCCAGACAGGAAGTTGTCAGATAAATGTTCGGCACCTGAAATTTAATCAATTTTAATATAAAGACATGTTATTCAGCTTAAGATTTCTCACACTTTCAGTTTGCATTTACATGGTAACAGATTAGACATTTGACTTAGTAGGAATCTGATGACCAAATTATTAGTTCTAACTGAAATTTGTATTATTATTTTAAATCTGTTACAGGGTTTTATAAACCACTTTGTCTGTCAACAAATAAATCCGGAATATATCGAACTTATCATGTGGTTGTGATTCATTGAATGATTTCAACACCCCGTTACAAGAGTTTGTTTTACGAGACTTCATATCAAACTTAAGAAAAAAACATCAGGATATCTGGAAAAACTGAAAATCAAGTTCTATATCACACTTGAATAATATCATGTTATTGCCTGGTTAGAATTCAACTTTAAAAAGATTAGAGAAAGCAACATAAAATAGCATCACTTTGAAGAACCCAACTCCCAGTCAATAATCATGTCCTAATGGTAAGGCTTAAATTGGCATTAGCTGGGCCATTATGTATGACACACCAAAACATGAATTTCCCTGTTAAGAAAATGTTCAAAGTAATCAGTTTCATGAACACAGGTACCTGTAAAAGAGCATATAAACCTCTTGATAACACACAGCAACACATTGTCCAACAAAGAAGGAAAATCGGAAATCAAATACAATGTACCTATTTTTTGCAGTCTACTTTTTGGTTTTATTGTGAAAGATTGATAGAGCATGTGCCGGTTGTCTCTTGTGTGAGGCTTATAGAATCTTTCACCCCCTTGGGAATGAGACAGGGGGATCTCAACCCGAGGGGAAAGATTCTTAAGTTGTACAGGAGGTCAGCCGAGTGTTTGGCAGCTTAAAAATCTTCTCAAGGTTTAGACCGCCCTGTCTCATTCCCAAATTCTCAAATTAAACTATACAAGTATCATATTTATTATTGTAAGTCCTAAAGTAAACTACAGATGTATATACTTACAATAACTGGCTAATATGATACTTGCATAGTTCAATTAGAGTTATCGTCCGTATAATGGGATAACGTCACTATTCTTTATACATCATAATCAGTTACTATTTCTAATTACATAAGGGAGCTGCATTTTGTATACATTAGGGCGTGAAATAATTTTGTACTGATGAAGCACACGGCGAAACCAGTCGACCGCATAATAAAAGTTGAAAAGTTACCACTTCTGCTGCTGTTTTGATCGATATACGTAACGGGTTATGTAAAATTTTCACACATCTGTGGGAAAATATTGCGTGGTCTCAAACTCTAAACACTATTCAGAGATAAGGTGTGTAAGGATCTAACCTTCACTGAGGTCAGAGACATCGGACAGGTCTGAACTGCCATCACTGTTGTGCCGTTTTCTTCTCCGTCGTTTAAAACTTTTCATCCGAGATGACTTTGATTTCTGTTAGAAAAAGTAATTGCAATCAAAAACAAATTCAGCATTATCTAATATGCACAGTCATTGACCATTTGGTAAAACCGTGAACATTTTTTACCACTAAAAATATCCCCCTTTGTAGTATCTAAATTTCACATTCCCATGATGACCTTGGGTTTGGTTTGGTTTGGTTTGGTTTTATTGGTTTAACGTCCTATTAACAGCTAAGGTCATTTAAGGATGGCCTCCTGTGCGTGCGACATGCATGTGTGTTTTGGGAGGCGGCGGTATGTACGTGTTAAGTCTCCTTGTGATAGGCCGGAACTTTTGCCGATTTATAGTGCTACCTCACTGAAACATACTGCCGAAGACACTCAGCAGGACACCCCACCTGGTCATATCATACTGACAACGGGCGAACCAGTCGTCCCACTCCTAATTTGCTGAGCACTAAGCAGGAGTAGCAACTACCATTTTTAAAGACTCTGGTATGTCTCGGCCAGGGGACAGAACCCAAAGCCTTCCTCACAATGGTGAACGCTCAACTAAAGGCCAAAAGTGAGGCAGTGTCAAGGGAGACATTAGGAAGAAGAAAGTGGTTAAGAAAGAAAATAGAAAGGATAAGATCCCAAATTTAGTCACCTCTTACGATCATGCAATGGGGTACAATACAATGGACTTTGACTTTCCAATGTCGCATCAACTAGAGTGTGTACGAATTATCTCCCCAGAACCAGGCAGCAAGCGTAATAATTTGCTCAGAAAATAGTTCCGAATACTCAGGGATAAAGCAGGCTAATGTGTATGATTTTAACTGTTTTTCTATAATATATTTCTCTTAATTAGATGTCTAAGTGTGAATCATATTACTAAAAAACAAACAAATACTTCTTGACTCCCCCAAGAGTTCCAAATGAATTTGTGCTCGCGAAATTTGGCGATGATCTCTATAGGCTGTTCCACAGCACCTTAAGAGAAAATAGTTACAGTAAGTGAAAACCTACCTCTGACATTTCATGTTGCATTGAATTTTCGTTTACAACACTTTTGTACTGAGAGCTGTTATTGTGATTTTGGGAGGGAATTGGAATTTCGTCTGCTTCCTGCCCATGTGCATGATGGGAAATGCGACCATTTTCCTCTGGGTCTGAAAAATCTTCCATTTCTTCATCAACTATTGAAAAGAGAAAGTTACATGGACATAAAATACTTTCACCTCTATTATGTTGTAAAGGCATAAAATCACTTTCTCAACATTGTATAAGGGAGATAATTATATAAGTTTGATAAATCTAGTCTTACATATACCAGTAACTTCATGGCACAGGGTAAAGGGGAGATAATAACATTATTGATCAGGTATAAAGTTCATTGATCCTCTGTTAGATGATAAAAAAGTTGAATTAAATAAGAAAATAACGCAGTTATCAATGATACAACTGAGCATAACCAGACTGAAATTGACCTTTCATTAAAAAAAATCGCTGAAGAAACCCTTGATAGCAGAAAGGTCAAGCGGAACAAGTCTTGTGAATTTGTTGTGTAATAATTACATATATAATTAAAACTTAAATGTTTATGAATAAACAACTCACCATCTTGATGAAAATCTCTGTGAAGCAGTTTGTTCGGGTTCTCCTTCTCGTCTAGGGCTGCATGGAGACGGATGACAACGTGATTGAGTATGTGTGAGAACAGTGCCAGAAGGAATGCTGTGGCCGCAGTCACCTGTCTGGAACCTACAGATATCACAAGTAGAAACTGACAGCTTTTTCTGAAGCGAAAATTGCAATTTTCTAAAAATAGATAGCAATAGTAATTAATGACAGGTCCTGCTACAGTAACAAGGGTTACACTGTATTTTGACCAGTGTGAAATGGCAGTCGAGCATGTTTGATTGCATTATGGTCCCACCTACGACAAGGGTCATTTTGAGATGGGTTTCCTTCAAGTAGCTGGTGACTACCACACTGAACATCACAGAGCATGTCATCCTGAGAAATTGTGGTAAAGTGTCACTAGGACACAACCATGACAACACCGGATGGTTTGTGATCTTAGATTTCCGGGAAATACAAATTGCCCTGGGTAAGGTTTGTTTTTGGTTTGTTTTTGTTTAACGTCCTAGTAACAGCCAGGGTCATTTAAGGATGTGCCAGGTTTTGGAGGTGGAGGAAAGCCGGAGTACCCCGAGAAAAACCACCAGCCTACAGTCAGTGCCTGGCAACTGCCCCAGAGGTGGAGGGCTAGTGATAAAGTGTCGGGACACCTTAACCACTCGGCCAACGCAGCCCCATGCCCTGGTTAAGGATTGAAACCAGTATGTACAGAACGACAAGTACAACTTTTCATCCAACAACTTTGTATGACAACCAACTATGACATTTATGGTAGCATTCAATTTAATACCATCTTCCTTGATATAGTCCCTTTTTAGCAACATCAACACATTTTTCTCCATGACAATTTATATTCTGATTTAGGGAGAATGGGTTGAGACATTCTGATCAACCAGAAAAAAATCTTCATACAGTAAATAATGTTAAAATTGTTTATAAATTCAGCCAATGAGAACACTGTTTACATTAAACCAATGACAAACCTCGTAACTGCAGTAGGTGGATTGTAGCCATACACATGACAACAAGCTTGAAGACCATATCATCATCGAGGTGCTGCAGTCCGTCGAGACGGTAATCTTCTCGACTGTAGATATCAGGCTCATGGAACATACATAAGTTAAAGCTCTGAAGTGTTGCCTGGCAACTCTCCTGTAACTCTGAAGAGTCTGGACTGGAAGAAAACATGCAGAAATATAAGTAAACATCCTCCACCATCTGTAAATAGCATAAAATATTTTTCAACCATTCATAAAACTGCACATCACTCGACTTTCTATAAATATATTCCTCTCCTGGTGATATCGCAATACATGTGGCGCCAACAAGTTTTGATGTCACAATGTAGTGACAGTTCGAATGTAAAACCACTTGATGTCATTTAAGATGTAATATTTACATTTTCACTTCGCTCCGCCTCAATGAACCTAGTTAACTTAGATTACTTCATTTCCCGTTGAAGATTTTGGGTCGCGTGCTTCTGTTCTGAGAGACGAATCACTTTCTTGCCATTTACAATGGCGATCGAGTTCTGTACCGCCTCAGACTTGAATGCACTTTCATTTTGTGAATTGTGTCACATTGTTATAAACGTATATAAACACAAGTGGAATAGCCGCATTATGTGCTAATAAAAATGCCAGTATAATGCAGACAGTTTAGAAAACAGGATCTGACAGACCACTGACACTCCCGATAGCACCGAGCTCATGACCTACGTAGCGCAGTAGGTCTAACGTTAGCTGTATCTCGAATGCCATGCTTGATACCATTTTAGTGGTCACAGAAAATAAACCACAATTTTAACACTATTTAACAACACAAAATAGACTGGCAGCAGCAGTATGCTATATCGAGCACAGGGTCACATTATTATCGTAATTTGACTAATATTAACAATGATTATATGTAATAACGATGACTACATGTAATAACAATGGTATAATAACACTGCTTACATGGAAATTATGTGACAAATGATGATTCAACATACATAAATCAATGACACAATCAATGACTTAATTTCAGACCACAGACCAGTGTACATATATTAGCTTCACTTACTTCTTGGATGTATCATAGAAGATGCTCAATAGATGCAGGAACTGGGTCAGGAAAAATTTCAGGTCCTGAAAACTGTAAAAGATTTTTCATTTATATTAAACTGTTCTAAATCATTAAAGTAAAGTAAAACTTGCAAGAGACCAACTTTATTAGAGACCTTCTGTGTGAAGGCCATTTTAATCACCAGTTACCTGCATGTTATCAGAACCAATTTCTTAAGATCTTATTGTTATGGTATTTACCTACAGGACCAGAATAAGGAGACCTCCTGTGTTCACTTCTCATCAAACCTGTCATTGTACATGAATTAGGTATCTAGCCATGTTTATTTTGTTTTGATGCATTTTGATATAAATTTATCAGCAAATTTGTTCTTTAATAACTTTTCAAGTCATCTATAAATGCTGAAATTTTGATTGATAAGTTATGGTCAAGGGTAAACTAATCATTGATAACATTAACATTTAATGGACCTTGGTAAGGAGACCACTTGTGTTGAACAACCATTTTAGAACCTGTCATTACAATTATTTACCGAACCGGTATAATGAAACCCATGAGCTACCCCGGTAAACACTTCTAGAACCCTCCATTACAATAATTTACTGAACCAGTATAAGGAAACCCATGAGCTACCCCGGTAAACACTTCTAGAACCTGTCATTACAATAATTTACTGAACGGGTATAAGGAAATCCATGAGGTACCCCAGTAAACATTTCTAGAACCTTCCATTACAATTATTGACTGAACCGGTATAAGGAAACCCATGAGGTAAACACTTCTAGAACCTTCCATTACAATTCCTTATTGAACCTGTTTATGAAGAGGCCATCTCTGTAAAAGCGACCACTTGTACATCTCTCCATTGACTAGTACAAAGATTACAGAATTGGAGTGATCTATTAGAGGTAATCTACATATTGATACTCTTACCTCTGTGGTTCCACAGGAACACTGTGACTTGCTGATTGTTTTAGTTCTAGGAATCTCTTGCGATTTTTTTCAAAGAGTCGCTGTAAGTTGCCTTCAGCTCCTTCAAACGGTTTTTCACACACCATACTGAAATCCATTGTGTTGTATTATTGTAAAATCACAAATAAGGTTTTATGGTAAATTAATATGAAGGGAAAAGATAGGATTGATAATGGTACGAAGCATTAACAAAACAAAACTCTAACTTTTTGGTGAGGTTTTTTATAAAAAAAATTTTTTACAGACAGATTCTTATTCTTATCAATAAGGCAATTTCACTTTCCAAAGTATTTTCTTTACCTTTAAAAGTACATGTAAAGTGAGAACTTTCTGAAATTATATCCTGTAATATTTCAGAAAATTACCATAGCAACAACGACATTGTATCATGACCAGTAGAGAGTGGGATAAGCTCTCAACTTTATAATTACAGGTTTTAGGATGAATTCCAGTAGTAGAGCAGGGATGATTTTGGAAAAAAGGAAAATCTATCATGAATATAATTATATATTTTGTATACACCTCCTAGCTAAATAGCTATAGTAAATAGGAAAACAACTCCAAAGTAAATGAAATACCGAATAATTAAGAACTCTTATTTATTAGAGATACAATAAACAACACTGAAACAATTTTCAATAACAGGCTTATATTCAAACCATGGTATACTTAGACAGTGGATGAGAGATTTAAGATCACCAGCATAATGATTGACGAGGGATCTAAAAAGTCTAACCTACATAATAATTGTAGTGATTATATTTATAATTCACAACCTCACAGTAGATGAAAGATTTACAACCTGTCGTCTACAAAATATGTACAGTGTATATTGTGGTATTATTTATTATATATACAGTTGAAGGGAGATCTAGAAACCCACGTCTAAAAACCGAAATACTTACCAGCGTATGTAGTGGTAGGCAGCCTCACAGTGGATGTAACGTGACCCACTCAGGGTTCCTAACTGGTTGTGTGGCATTCCTGTACAACAGATACATTCAGGGGAGATAACTTCAGACAGACTTCATATCAATGAATAAAGTGGATTCTGTAAGTGTTGATTTTGTGCAATTTGTTGGGAGTCAATGCAAATCAACTGACAAAATGACTCTTCATCACATTCTAAAGAATATTTTCTAGCCTCTTTGATTTATTCTTTTGAATAAATATCTGCCTTGAAACCAATCAAAGAACATAACATGTCTCTCTGCCTTAACATAACACATGTCTCTGCCTTAACATAACACATCTCTCTGCCTTAAGACCAATCAAAGAACAAAACACATTTCTCTGCCTTAAGACTAAACAAAGAACATAACACATCTCTCTGCCTTAAGACCAATCAAAGAACATAACACATCTCTCTGTCTTAAGACCAATCAAAGAACATAACACATCTCTCTGCCTTAAGACCAATCAAAGAACATAACACATCTCTCTGTCTTAAGACCAATCAAAGAACATAACACATCTCTCTGCCTTAAGACCAATCAAAGAACATAACACATCTCTCTGCCTTAAGACCAATCAAAGAACATAACATATCTCTCTGCCTTCAGACCAATCAAAGAACATAACATATATCTCTGCCTTAAGACCAATCAAAGAACATAACACATCTCTCTGCCTTAATGTAACACATCTCTCTGCCTTCAGACCAATCAAAGAACATAACACATCTCTCTGCCTTCAGACCAATCAAAGAACATAACATATCTCTCTGCCTTAAGACCAATCAAAGAACATAACACATCTCTCTGCCTTAAAGTAACACATCTCTCTGCCTTACGACCAATCAAAGAATAACACATCTCTCTGCCTTAAGACCAATCAAAGAACATAACACATCTCTCTGCCTTACGACCAATCAAAGAACATAACACATCTCTCTGCCTTCAGACCAATCAAAGAACATAACACATCTCTCTGCCTTCAGACCAATCAAAGAACATAACACATCTCTCTGCCTTCAGACCAATCAAAGAACATAACATATCTCCATAAACTAGTGTAACATAACTGTTAATGTAATGGTATCTTTCCTAAATAAACAGAATATGACAGTTGCTGTATTTTAACTTTCATAATTCAGGTGACTTCATATTAAATTGATTTAATAATGCATCAGCTGCAGGGATGATATTCATCCAGTATGGAATTGTGTATCCAATGAATTTTACCTGGTAAGTTCGAGGAGATACTGAATCAAATGGTGATAAGAAGACTTACTGGACATTCCCTATTTACTCACCATTGTCTGGGCACAAAGCTATCGCCTGATGGTAGAAACGTTCTGAAGCTGATTTACTGAACCCTTTATCAAAGTCCTGTTGGTAACGTGCTGGAAAACACATTATAAAACACAAACTTTTTATTAAGTACTTTAGTGACCAAAAACGAAGGAAAATTGTATATTATCAAAATCATTAACTTATATACATGCACTAGAACTTCAATTTTATTTTTATAAATATATACAACAATTTAAAATAACAGAATTCTTTAATTGAATTTGAAGTCTTAGAATCATTTTATAGCTCAGGCAGTTTTACTGAACTTCGTGGATATCATTAATAATGTTTCAAAATTACAGTTTTAGAAATTTTACCTTAACATTTAGGTAACTTTTTCAAAGATTCTTTGAGAAAGAGAGATTGTTCCACACCCCATCCTCAGTATTCTCAGTTATAAGATTAATATATATATCATTTTCTTGTAGTTTCTTTACCAATGTCACCAAGACACACAAGACAGCGATGACACGCCTTCATGGCCCAGTCCTGGACTTTTGGGTTGACATCTTTTCTCCGGCTGTTATGTCCAAAACTCTTCCTGTGACCTGGCAAATCAACAGCAACAGAATTTAATTGTTGTGTCAGCAGAAAAATTATCAGCACAATTTAGTCATACGGAACAGGGCAAAAATATAGGTGTTTATCTTATAGCTGTAAATGTATACAAGGAAGGAAGACAAATTAAAGATTTCAAAACAAAGAGTAAAATGACAATTTTCTTAACTGCTGTTGTTTTAATTTATCTCCAAATAGAGGCCGTAAAGAAAGACTTAATACCTACCTGTGGCCCCATATTAATCACCTCAGACAAGCATGCAGTGGGATCAGCAGGTATAACCTTTTTATTGGTGCCTTTAACCCATAGCGAGAAGGGACGAGGTTAAATGCTGAGGAATTTTGATAAAGATTGGGCCAGGGAAACTAATCACCAAGAGATATAGAGACGAGTTTGTTCATGATTCAAGATACTATTGGTTTTTTCTAGACGCATTTTTGATGTGGTTTTTGGACTATTATCCAAGATAGACATATGACACAAACTTATCTTTTCAACTTTGCAGCTAATAACCCATCCAAATTTGCCACTTAATAACCCATTTTACCAAATCTTTATTCTCCTGGCAAACCTCATTAACAGTATACAAGAATATTCTTATTTCAACAACAAACAATAACTGATGTAAGAGGGGCTAACCCTGGGTTCCAACCATGGCATCCCTCAATTTGACTGGGATAATAAAATTCAGTTTTAAACCAGAAAAAAAACCCAACAATAACTAACCTGTCTTTTGTTCTGGCACCAAATGAAAGTCTAGGACACCGTGAAGGTTCAGACAAAACTCGTACTGGAGCCTAAATAGGAGGTGATTGTAGTACCCTGTTGCTGAGGCCAGGTGAGTTCGGAACGCAGACTCCAATGTACTCCCAGGGTCGTACATGCTGCAAAAAACAACCACATATTTTTTGAAAACAATCATCATATTCACATTCAAATTTAGATAGTTTTTTCACAAATTATAAATATTTTTCTGTAAAGCATTTCAAAAAAACTACTCCTTGATGATCTTGTTCTAAATCTTGCATACATTACTGTAGATACGATTGATTTTAACTCGATGATCTAAAATCTTGATTATCCAAACTTTCAGTTCTATCACCAAAAATTGATATTCAACTCTTCAATTCCAAAATCCAATATGGCCACCTATTAGCCATTTTGTTTTCTCTGATCAGTCTCGAATTTTATGATGTAAAACCCAATGGGAACCTACATACATAAATAAAGACATTTATGAAAGGTCCTAGTACGTCCTACTGAAAATATTATGACAACAAAAATTGTTTAAGTACAGACAGACAACCGACCACAGACAATCTGATAGAGAGATTTTAAAAGCCCATCATAAGATCATTATTGTGGCATCAAAAGCAATAAAATATATCAGTGTCCTGTCATAAGTACAATAAAACCCATACTCTTTCTTTGAATAAGGGAGTTATTGGCTTCCTAATATTTTTTGCAGGATAATGTTTCTAAATGAAAATTACTTTTCCTTGCCTTCAAATGATCTACCCTTGGAATTAAATTTTCTTCTGCTATTGATTATATCAATGAATTATCTTACAACGATATTAACCTTTCGATTTTGTTTTACAA